>NW_007249393.1:210953-226950 GCF_000164805.1 Carlito syrichta | reverse complement strand
GGTTCGAGACCCGCCTGGGCAGGCGAGACCTCTTCTCTACAATAAATCAAAAAAATTAGCCGGGCGTGGTAGAGCGCGCCTGTAGTTCCAGCTACTTGGAAGGCTGAGGCGGAAGGATCAACGGAGCCGCAGCAGGTCGAGGCTGCAGTGGTCGGGAGTGGCCACTGCACTTCAGTCTGGGCGACAGTGAGACTCCAACTCAAAAAAAAAAAAAGTAGTCATAAAAAACAAAAACTAATCCTACTAAAATGTTTGTAATATTTTATGGGTTAAAATATTCTATGTATATTATTTTGTTAATTATTAGTAGATACTATTGATGCTATTTTAGGAGCACTGAGATTTACAGATGCTTACTCAAGGAAAGTCAAGATCTGAACTCAGGTCCTGTAACTAGAAAACCTTGACTCTGAATCACTATGCAATATATTGCTTCCGGATTAATCTAAATCCTCATTTCTGAGATTTTACTGCTGAGTCCCTTTTTATTACTTAACTTTTTCCCATTGATCCCTTATCTTGACATTTTGTTGCTTATCAAAAAGTTCATTCATTTTCTGACTTTAGACATAGCTACCATGTTCATTTAATTCTAATAAAAAGTAAAATTAAAAGTATAATTTAGCTTGGTGTACTTTTTTGACACCAAATATAATATATTTATTGAAATGTTTAAGAAACTAAAACTGTTTATTTAAAATTTATGGTACTTCCATAGCTTTTACCATAAGGGTCTCTTATTTGAATGTGACTACAGTGTGATTTCCAAGATTCTTTCCAGTTATAATATTCAATGCTATTTTAGAACAGAGATTTAAAACTTGTCAAAACTCACATAGCTAGTAAAATTAGTAATTAAAGTTACTTATTTTTAACTGCAAACATTTTTCTTTATGCTATATTTCTGCGTTGTGACTGATTAGATTCGGCTATAGTCCTAGACTTTCAGTTTCTACCAAATTATTAGAGAATTTTTTCAGAAGAGATACTCAAACTTCAAGAACAATATTCTGTAAAATTTAAACATTTAAATTGCTGCTTAAAAAAGAAAATTCCCAGAAAGGCTCTCTACCACAGCCAGTACCAAGAGTAGATATACACCAGAAAGGTGTAATGAAGGAAGCAGATTATAAATAAAAAAGAAGTTGTCTTTTCAGTCCAATGCTTAGTATTATTATGATAACTCATTTTGAATAAAACCACCATCTTTTTAAATACTTCAGTTAAAATTTAAATTGAAATATTTTAGACCTATTATGTCTGACTGAAAAAATGATCCTGGAATTGAATATACTATAAATGCAATTTTTATATGCAGGTAAATCCAGGAAGTAGTCATCAAAAGTTCACACCAAGGTAATTTTAAGTAACTACAACAGTCCAACTAGTTATCTTGTTCTATGTTTTTTAATGATAACCATCTTTATCAGGGCACATTGCTAATAAACTATTTTTAAAATTTTTTAGCTTTTCCATTCAAATGGTAATGTGATCTACATGTATGCATATACATACCTAAATATATAACTATTTATAGGCTATTTGGATTTATTTTTATTTTTTTGGTATTGTTTATCCTCATATTTTGGATGGTTGCATGTACTATTCATTGAAGATGCTGGAGAGAATAAGTGAAGAGTTTTGTGGATCCTGACAAGTAATAAGGCAGACATTTTAAATGGTTATCTAAACAGACTGAACAGTCGCCAAGCAAAGCCCAAATAAAAAGTAATAGACACAATTGTCACAATTGAGAGAGAAATAGAGAAGAGAAAATACTGTGAGAAGCAGACATATTTGACTACACTAGACTACCCTAAATTATCAGGATTTTTTCTTGTTACTTCACAGTTTTAACTAGTGGAAACTTGTCCATTTATATTCTTTTTTTTTTTTTTTTTTTTTTTTTTTTTTTTTTTTTTTTTTGAGTTGGAGTCTCACTCTGTCGCCCAGACTGGAGTGCAGTGGCCGCTCCCGGCCACCGCAGCCTCGGCCTGGTGGGCTCCGGCGATCCTTCCGCCTCAGCCTTCTGAGTAGCCGGAATTACAGGCATGCGCCATCATGCCCAGCTGATTTTTTGATTGATTGTAGAGATGAGGTCTCGCTGCCCAGGTGGGTCTCGAACCCGCGGGCTCAGGCAATTCACTCACCTCAGCCTCCCAAAGGCGCGGGATTACAGGCTGAGCCACGGAGCCCGGCAAGTCACAGATTTGATATAAGTAGATAAAATGGTTTTTAATATGTAAGACTCCAGAACTAATTTCTGTTACTTCTAAAATAAAATTCCAATTTATTTTGCTGATACTATAATTTATAACCAGAAATTATACATTAAGGCCAATAGGTATATAGAAAAAATATTCAACATCTCTAATCCTTAGGGAAATGCAAATCAAAACCCAATGTAGTATCATCTCACTCCATTTAGTATATCTATCATCAAAACAACAAAAATAGCAAATGCTGACAGGGATGTAGAGAAAAAGAAACTCTTATACACTGTTGGTGGGAATGTAAATTAGTTCAACCATTATGGTAAACAGTAGGGAAGTTTCTCAAAAATCTAAAATTAGAGCTACCATATGATTCAGCAATCCCACTACTGAGTATTTATCAAAAGGAAAGGAAATAGTATATTGAAGAGATATCTGCACCCTCATGTTTATAACAGCTCTATTCGCAATAGCCAAAATTTGAAAGCAACATAAGTGTCTATCAATGAATGAAAAGATAAAGAAAATATGGTGTCTCTATGAGGGGACCTCAAAAAACCAGTATCAGGTTTTGGAGGGCAGGCCCCTTGTAGTACAGGCTTCCCCTGTACGTAAGTGTTCTTGGAACTCATTGGCATCAGTGTACCAGTTAGTATTGGTGTGAGAGACTGCATTTGGCTTTGGTGAACGTTTTTTGCGGGGAGAGGAATTCTTTCAAGATGTTTGCCCATTTCATGATGGGTGGTTTACACAAACAATCTATCCACACCACGATGATTGTTCAGCAATTTTTTTTACTCAAATGATGATCCCTCTGCCTCAACCTTTCTACTCACCCCATCTCACCCCAAGCGATTTTTTTGTTTTTGTTACCCTGGATGAAAAAAACGTCCTCAAAAGGAAATGTTTTGCCAATGTGGAAGAAGTGGAAAACAAACAAACAAAAAGGCAGAAGTACTACAAGGCGTAAAAATTCAAAAGTTCAAAAAATAGAAAAAACCTATCAATGGGTATATTGCATCAAATGGAGAGTGCTTAGAAGGAGACTGATATTTAAACATGTAAGAATAAATGCACATTTTAAAATAAATTCCTTCTGCGAGTGTGTGTGTGTGTGTGTGTGTGTGTGTGTGTGTGTGTGTGTGTATCAGAGACTTGAAAAAAACCCAAAATTTATTTACTAAAAAACTGTGGATTTCTTCTTACATGTTTATACTCCAATGGAATATTATTCAACCATAAAAAGAATGAATGTGAATGCAGACTAATTATTAGTTGCATAGCTCTTTTTGTATTTATTACTCTTAACTTCCTTTCATCCTTATTACCATACAATATAATCAAACATTATTTGCAGTAAGAATTTAATATCTTTCACTTGTCTAATTTCCAACTATTAAATGCTATCATTTGAGCTGTTATTAATATCACAGACTAAAAACAACAAGCAAATATTATTATCTGCTTCCCATCTCTCAGGAAAACTAAAAGAATAATGATTATATACATATATACAAACACACATAAAGACATAATCAATTACGACTCAAAAAAATGAATGAACTAATTACTTGAGAAAAAAAGAAATATAAACTTCAGAAAAAATACAAAATTGGTTATTTTCCCAAATATTCATTGTCTTTACATCTAGCAAATCTTAATTTTACAAGTAGTTCATCATAATTTTAATGATACAAAAATTTCTTTCAAGTTTCTATTTTTAAATGGAATACACAAAATTGATCTTAATATTTTATAGATTGTGGGTGTGCATGTAAAATATCCTGATTTTAAATGCTCCCTGAACACACCCAAACCTGAATACACCAGACAAATGAGAAAACAACAACAGAAAATAAAACTTAAGATAAAAGTTTCTGAGTTCGGTTTAAAAATTGTCAAATGGCAGAATACTTAATATTACATCTAATATTGTGGAGAAAATATCATAGAAAAACAAGTTTTACAAGAGAAGCCCAGATTTGATATATACACAAGATGAAATAAGCTTAATTCTACAGGTAGTGAGGATTCATATAGCCTATTTATCTACTCTTCACATCTTAACTTGGAAATCATTTAACCTGGACTTCTGTCTGAAATAATGTTGCTGAAATTAATTTGTAAATGCACTTGTTTCTGGGCTCATCATATTTATCTCAGATACATTCAATCTCTTGTATTCTTTTAAATCAGGTATTTTTAACTCTTCCATTACTCTAAGTCTTTACACGAGCTATTATCTCCTATTTGCCTTGGTGACTCTTTTGTCTCTGTTTATGCAGTAAGTTCTCACTTAACATTCTCAACAGGTTCATGGAAACTGCAACTTTAAATGAAATGCCATACAATGAAACCAATTTTGCTGTAGACTGATCAATAGGAACAAGAGTTAAGTTCCTATGACACATCTCTGGTCACAAAAAATTTCAACAAACTTCTAAATAAATATCAAATCTTAAAGAATTGAAGCCAAACTTTTTTCTTAAAGTGATAGAGTAGAAGAAAGACTCACGATAACAACTCCATTTCCCTCTGAATATGGAAGAATCAGTGCCTATTTAACATCTTCACTTGTGATTTTTGAGGGTATCTTTTTGTGGTTGAGTCGAAGTTTCACTCTGTCACCCAGGCTGGAGTGCAGTGGCACACTCAGGGACACTGCAGCCTTGACCTGCAGGTCTCAGGGGATCCTTCCGCTTCAGCCTTCCAAATAACTGAAACCACGCGCAGCTAGGATTTTATTTATTTATTTGTTCTAGAGACGAGGTCTTCTATGTTGCCCAGGCTGGTCTCCAGCCTGTGGGCTTAGGCAATCCTCTTGCCTCAGTCTCCCAAAGTGCTGGAATTATAGACACTGTGCCCGGCTGAAGGTATCTTAACCTGCGTATTTCTAAACTCTTATTTGATGCTGCAGACACAGGCAATCTCTTTGGTCATTAAGTTTTGTCAATTCGGTCAATATATTATTATTGATTCGTTTACTTATATTGTTCCTTCCTTCAGGCCAGGATTGGTCAGAATGCTGGGGTGAAATAACATATAGTCATGGGTGACATATAGTCATGAATCTAGGGTGCTCAGAAAGAGAGCACACTACCATTTCAGCATCTGGGCATTGCAGATACTTCTCAGCAGTGATTAGAAGATTCGTTTCATTAAAAAACTAACATCATGTTATAACTAATTATTAAAATTAAAATGATAATATGCAATAAAAACAAATATAAAGGTAGGCATTTAAATTAGGAATAAGACAATAGGTAAAACAGACACCCAAAGATATTTCAGCCAGAACACTACAATAGGGTATTTATTATTCTTTACTTAACATTTTTCTAATAATAATTTTCTCTGCTTCTATGTTTACACAAACAAGTTTTAAACACATTAAATATGTTACACAAATATAGAGTACCTTTCTGAAATAAACACTGAGATACTTATATCATCATAAAATAAACTTTGAGGTATAATCTAAAACCTGCTACTAATCATTCATGTTACTGCTCTATAGGACATTACAGAGATGCTTATGAAATAAAGGGGACTGTTAATAAACACCTCATAGCTTTCATTTAAATCTTATATAAAGAATCTCTGAAACTAGATAAAAAATGTGGTACATATACACAGTGGAATATTAAGTAGCCATAGAGAAAGACAAACATATGGACGTTGCCACAACTTGGATGGATTTAGAGTGGCTCATACTCAGTGATCTATCACAGAAAAAAAAGAACAGAGTACCATATGTTCTCACTCATAAGTGGACCTTGAACAATTATAATACTATAAGAAAGTGATTGGCAGTTGAGGGAAACTGTAGGAGTGGGGGGAGCAAACCTCATCAACAAGGGTATCTGCATAATCAGCGTTTGTATACCTATCCCTGAATTGTACCCCACATCTTTATAATAAAAATTAATCAATTAAAAACTCTGCAAAGCAGTTAGGAAATATATTGCTATTCCATCAATAATAAGGAAATAGAGATCTAGAGGTAAAGCAACTAAGATTCAACAGGTTTGTTGAGCCTTCTCAGGTCCAAGCAATCTAAGGCAGAAAACAAAGTGTTGGTGATAGGAACCTACTCCAAATAAATACATGTAAAAAGAAAAACAAAATGGCAAGGAAGCCAGGCTCGGTGGCTCAGCCTGTAATCCTGTGCCTTTGAGAGGCTGAGGTGAGTGGATTGCCTGAGCCCGCGGGTTCAAGACCTGCCTGGGCAGCAAGACCTCATCTCTACAATAAATCAAAAAATTAGCGGGGTGTGGTAGCGCATGCCTGTAATTCTGGCTACTTGGAAGGCTGAGACGGAAGGATCGCCAGAGCCCAGCAGGTCGAGGCTGCGGTGGCCGGGAGCGGCCACTGCACTCCAGTCCGGGCGACAGAGTGAGACTCCAACTCTAAAAACAAACAAACAACCACAAAAACAAAAAAATAATGGCAAGGAGTTTCTAGTTTCCTTGTAATTACTACTATCGCTCAGCACCCCCAAAGTCACATTTTCCTGCTTCTTTCACACTGAGGATTTTTAGTATTTTCTTGCTTCATTCATTTAGATTCCAATAGAAGAGGTGAGATGTGCTTCCTTAAATTGATGAAAAAAAAATTTAATCTTATTGTTGGTAGAAGCTTATATTTTAAGAATTTTTATGGTTTTTTTGTTTGTTTATTTTTGGAAAGCTCTGGAACTTCCTGATCACTACAGACTATAAATCTTATATTTCATTTGGCCAAGCCTACTCAATAGTTTTCTAAAGATTGAGACATTATATTAATTGCCATCTGCTTTTCTCTATGAGAAGCTGGACATAGTAGAGCTCAATATTGCAGCTTTCCACAAGCCTTCCAGAATGCATTATATTTTTATAAGTTTTCACAGATGGAATAATTAGCTTTATGTAACCAAGAAGAGGTCATAGAAAAGACAATTTCTAATTAGATTCAGTTTCAAACTGTATAAATGCATAGATTATAATATTTTTCTCCCTTAAGTCATAATTAGTCTTCTTTGAAAACATAATTGTTCTGAGTCACACTGGGATCATTTTCAGCTTATATATGTCCATGGAATATCATGTATTGCTTCGAGCATGAGAATGTTTATCTGTCATAGTCATTTAACCATGCATAGGAAAAAAAATTAATGACATTCAAATCATTGGAAATTACACGTGAAATACACACATTAGGGAAAATGTATCCTAAACTATTTTTACAATAGTCATTTATAAAGTTTTGTATGTGTGTGAATGGTTTTCAGAAATAAAAACAGCCAGATATTTCAAAGTTGAGAATACCAGATATCAGTAGATTTTTACTACTTACCTGTCGATACCTCTTTTTATGTAGTTCACTACAAACAATTAACATAACACTTAAAATGTGACAGACAATATTTTGGATGAAGGAACTTATTTCGTCAAGAACACAATTCCTTGAGAGAGGCACTATTATTCCCCAATTTTCAAATGAGATGATTGAGGCACCCAGAGGTCAAGCCATTTGTGCTAGTTCATGAAACTAGTAGGTGGTGGAGTTGGTTTATGCTTGCTCCATATGTGGTACTCTTAGATTCACAGAACTATGTTTAGGAGAACATTTCATCTCAGTATATTTGGGGTTATTACCTGGGAGTCCCTAGAGAGTGACCCACTTATCTTTACCACGGAGCTAAATAATATTTATTTACATAAAATAATTTTATATTTTATGTTTACATGTATATATGTTTAAACTGAAAAAATATAAAAACATACAAGTACATATGAGAATAATTTTAATCCATTTATAATTACTCAATTCAAAGATGATTTCCACCTGCATTTTAGGTAATATCTTCCAGAATTTCTCTTCATCAGTATACATATTTTTCCTTCACTTAAAGAAATGATTTTATTTATATTAATTTTTAAATTTCACCTAACAAAATGACTTCATGGCATCAAATTTAAGGGCTCCTGAATAACATTATGTTAATATGAATTTTTAAAAATTTTTATTCACTTGATTCTTTTTCAACTGTGAGACCAGTTTTATGGATGCATCCAAATGAATGAATTTCAGGTAGTGAGAGAGTTTACAGTGCTTTTTAGTTGTATCTTGAAACTAAAAATATCAACAAATGTACGTGAGGTTACTTTGTGAAATAATCTAAGTGATAGTAGCAGACCAGTTTAGATATTAAAAATAAAACAATGCTTTTTGTGTCATATATTTTCATAATAAAATTGAGGAATACAGATTGCAGGAAAAAATGAATATATTTTACAGGTTTGACTGCAGTCACAGAGGAAAATAATTTTAAGAAATTGCCTATGGGCAGAACTCAATGGCCAACCTGTAATCCCAGCACTTTGGGAGGCCGAGGTGAGAGAATTGCCTGAGTCTGAAGGTTCAAGACCAGCCCAGGCAACTTGACAAGACCTCGTCTCTACAATAAGTAAAAAAATTAGCCAGGCATGGGAGCACATGCCTGTCGTTCCATATACTTGGAAGACGAAGTTGGAAGGATCGCTGGAGTCCAGCCTGGGAGAGGGAGTTACATTACAACTTTTAAAAAAAGAAAAAAAGAAAAAGAAATTGCCTGTGAATGTGTGACGGTTAAGTTAAAATCAGACTACAAAAATGATAGACATAATTAAGGTCTATACAGATTAAGGTGTTTTAGGAAAATCTTCAACACAGAGTCTTACAAAGATTTAGTCTTGAAATAATAAGAGCACATCATGTTTTGGTAGCTTGTGGAAGAGGGAAAAAAAGGTGGGATGTTGGATTTTGAAAAAATAATTTTTCTGGCATTCATTTTATCAGCTGGAATCTATCACTTTTTATTCTAGAATTTATATATTTCCCATTCAGGCTCAATATTGTCAGTGCTTAGCAAGCTGAATATGCTGCTTATTAATCCAGAGTCCTCCGTCACTGCCCAATAATAGAGTTCATAATACTCAGTCCAGAAATGGAAGGGAACTTGCTGCATCTCTTAGGACATCACACCAACCGTGAATGAGGAAGGCTGTATAATGTCAGAGAGGGTATCAGTGACTCCACCACAGGCATTCTGACTCTAGTGCTGTAACTGCTGCAGAGGGTGTTTGTGACAGTAAAGAAGCAAATTATATGCTTAATGAGAAAGAGAGTTTATACATGAAACAGAGAAAGATTCTTACATTTTAGTGCTGTGGAATGATTTTTTTTTTAATGTTGGCATGTGGTTTATTACAAAATTTGAGTCCCAAACATTGCTTCTTCCTCACTTATGCATGCAGGCTATATCCACTCACATTTCTTTCTATATTTCTTACCAGTGGCTGTGCCAAAGTCATTTCAAAACCTTTATGTATAGTGTCACTCTATGAGGCTGCCAAGCTTCCCTTTGATTTTTTAAGAGATCACAAATAGGATTAAATTTCTATATTTATCCCATCCACATTTCCCAGCTTCAACTTTTATCTTCACCCACACAGACACCAAATCCATCATTCTGACTTTTTTTCCTCAAGGATCTTTAGAACAAGGAGGAAAACATGTCCTAAAAGGAGACAATAGAAAATCTTTGATTATGTCACCCGAAGAATGGCCCAAATGTTCACATGCAATATATAGATATTTATTTAATGTAACCAAAGTGAACTACCAATGACAGATGTCCCAGTGTTATATATTTATGCATTTTCTTTCTGTCATTCTGCAAAGTGCAGTGTGTATTGTACACATGATATCTTTAAGATCAGCTCTCTAGTCCTAGTTATACTTCTAAAGGAATATATAGCATTGAGCAGCTCACTTAATTTCTGAATACAAGACCCTTCATGTGTGATGCACTACATTAGATAAAATGAAGTTTTCAGTACCAAAATAATATGATTTTTACCTGAACATAATATGTTGATGCTGCATATGATCGCAAATATAATTAAGCTGCAAATGATAACAGGGTTATTTAAGTATTAGTATAATTATTTTATCTAATGTACTAATATAAATGCAATTTTATTTGTATGAATTATATATTTATGAAGTTATATATGTAACTTATTTAATAAACAGTTATTAATGTTTCTAGGTACTAGCAACAAGAGAACAAATATAAACACACCAACATAGCCACAGTATTAGCATGTTTTTATTTTCTATATTGAAATATTATATATATTTCTCTTAATGTATTCATCTGTTTCGAAAATATAAGTAGGACAGCAAATGCAGGGCAGAAATGCCACTGCTGGCTTCTCCAGAGCCCATTGCAGATGATGGCATTTTTTCTTATTTGCCTGGACTCAGCCCAGAGTCTTTCTTAGTCTAGCATTGCTGACAGCTGCCACCAGTCTTCAGTCAGAAGGGGACCATTATTTGAAATGTTTTTCTTTTCCTCAGAAATATTTCACCATTACAGAAAGTTTGGAATATAGAAGAGTATAAACAAAGCCACGATATTTTGTCATTGATATATAGCTACCAAAACCATTTCATTCATTTTTCTTATACTTTTATATTAGGAGTTTCAATTTACAGGGTCTTCATATCTGCTTTTTTATACTTTAGAATTATAAAGTGGTGATATTTTAATGTTTAATATTGGATTTACTTGTGAAATATTTCAATCATATGTTGCATAAAAAATAAAGTACAGTAGAAGAATCACCCAGATTTGATGAGTATTAGTATTTGGCATATTCACTTTAGATTGTTTTGGAGGGAAGAAGATGTGACAAATATTTTTAAGCTTCAACATTTAAATCGTTTCATGTCCTACTATCATTGTGATTACTGTAACAAATTTTGTGTATCAGTTTTCTGTTCTTAAACTATTTTCAAAACTTCTTTATGTCAAGAGTATTGTAGGACATTGCCTTGTAATTGTGAAATATTTATATAATTGGTATAATATAGTCTTTTAATTTAAATTTTTTTCATACTTTTCAATTAGTTCTATCTATCTATCTATCTATCTATCTATCTATCTATCTATCTATCTCTCTATCTCTCTATCCATCATCCATCTATCTATCTTGGGTTGGAGTATCACTGGAGGCACAGACTGGAGTGCACTGGCAAGCTTACGGCTACCTGCTGGGCTTCGGTAATCCTTCCACCTCAACCTTCCAAGTAGCCAGAACTACAGGTGCGCACTACCATGCCGAGCTAATTTTTTGATTTGTTGAAGAGACGTGGTCTCACCAAGTTGCCCAGACTCATTTTAAACCCGTGGGCTCAGGCAGCCCTCTCACCTCGACCTCCCAAAGTGCTGGGATCACAGGCTTGAGCCACTGAGCCTGGCCCAACTAGTCCAATTTATACTTGCTTCTAAGTGGATAAATTTAAAGATTTCTCTAGGTATAAACAGTAAAACATAACTTTCAGATTAAAGATTTAACACATTTTTGCATTTATTGCATTTGGTCAAATTATTTTCCAAAATGGTGTCCAAAATTTCAATTTAGTGAGCATTGATTAGAGGTTCTGTTTTTTGTACATTTTCATCAATAGTTGGCAGTAAAATATTTACTTATTTTTGTTCAACATATTGATTTAGACTTATAACACTTTTTTGTTGCATTATTAGCCATTTGTTAAACACAAATAAAAAATCAAAGAACAACTACCCAAGTACTCATGACTCAATTTTAACAATTACTAATAATCAAGTTTTTACCACAAGGTTTTGTCTATCCTCCCATTTTTCCAGAGATATTTTTTAAAAAATTATAGATACTATGTCATTTCTAACACCAATATGCCTCAGTACATATGGCCAAAAATAGAGTATGTTTCTATATAAACATAAAAAACTTTCAACAACTGTCACAATTAGTAATACTTCCTTATTATCATCTAATACCTGATACATATTAAATATACATAGATCTATAAAAATGTAAATATAAACTTTGTACAAATCTTTATAAATCATGATCTAAACAAGTCTTCATTTTGCACCAGTATTGGTATCTCTTAAATATGTTTTAATCTAGGAAATATCTTCCCTTTTTCCCTACGTTTTTCCCCTCTAACTATTGACATGTCAAAGAAGTTCCATTAGTTTCTTGGTAGATTAGCTCTGTCAAAAATTTATTGTGCCTATAGATGTCATGTGCAGTGTGATAAAATGTAGATTTGATGTCAGTATATGTGAAGAAACTCAAGATCTGACATTGTTAATAAGATCTATTCCACAGAACATAATGTGGGTAAGAAATCTGTAGAAAGGCTCACAATTTGGGTTTGTCTGATTGTTTCCTTTAGTTTCACTTTGTTCTTATATCAAATGTTAATTTCCTGGAAATTATCTTTTAACCATTTTGGTAAAAACACTTCACAGATCATGTTCTTCAGGTTATATTGTAGCACATGAGAAGCATCTAAAATCAGTTGTGCCACAATTTATTGTTTAATTTTTTTTTCTGTCTTCTTTAACTTGACATATCAAAATTTCAACAGCATTGATGAGGTATAATAGACACAACAACTTGCATATAGTTGAACTAAATTGGAATTTTTACATATTTTTACTTCAGAGACCATTATGACAAAGATAATGAACACAGCCATCCATCATCTTCAAAAATTCCTTCAGTGCCCTTAATAATCCTCTCCTACTCTTCCTCTCATCAATATTTTCCCTCAGATAATAATTTTTCAGATTTCAGTCACTGTGATTAGTTTAAATATTCTAAAATTATACATAAACGGAAACATACAATCTGAATTATTTTTGTCAGGCTTCTTTTGCTCAGTATAATAACTTGAAATGTGATGGTGTGTATCAATAGTCTATTTCTTTTTTACTATTGAGTATTATTACATTGCATAGACATACTGCACTTTTTAAATGAATTATTTAACTTGTTGATAGACATTGTCAACTTGGTGATTATTACTATGTTATGGCTTTTACAAGTAACTCTTCTCTGAACATTCATGCAAGAATCTTTGCACGGACATATGATTTTCTTTTTCTTGGATAAATATCTAGTAAGGAAGTGGCTGGTGCCCATGGCAAGTATGTGCTCAAATTTTTAACAAACTGCGTGACTATTTTCTAAATGGTTACGCCATTTTTCTTCCCCACCAGCAGTGTATGAGAGATGCCCTTCTCAGTATCTCCTTCAGTACTTGGTACAATCGGTTTTTTAACTGTGAATAATCATTTTTTAAATGAGAGTTTAGTGGTTTCTCATTGTGGTCTTAATTTGCATTTATCTGTTGAAATTGGAGACATTGATTTTTAAAATGTATTTGCCTGGTCTGCTCTTATTTTTGTGATGTGTCGGTCTAAATATTTTGTTTAAATCTATTTTTTATTACTGAGTTTTGAAAGTCCTTGTACCTTCTGGATACAAGTATTTTATCAAATATATAATAAACACATATTTGTTATGGTATATCTTTTTGTGTTCTTATTAGCATCTGTGGTAGACTGCATAACAGCTCCCAAAAATACCAAAGACCTAATATCTGGGATTTATAAATGTAATCTGTATGGCCAAAGATGAGATTCAGTTAAGGAGACTGAATTAGGGAGATTATCCAAATGAGTGCTAAATGCAATCACAAGTGTCATTAAAAGAGAGAGCAGAGCAGAGGTAAAGTTGGCACAAAACATAAAGGACAAGACAATGCACATATAGAACAGAGAGACATTTGAAAGTGTTATGCAGCTGGCCTTCAGGATTGGCCGTGAGCCAAGGAATGAAAAGAATGGAAGATAGCTCATGATGTTAGAAAATGTAAGGAAATGGATTCTTCTCTAGAGGTGCTGGAATGAGTGTGACCTTTATGACACTCTGGTGTCAATCCAGTAAAATTTCATTTTGAAATTCTGATACATAGAACTGTACAAGAATAAAGATGTATTGCCACCAAGTTGTTGAGAATTTCTTATAGTGGCACCAGGGTCTGATATGATGTCTTTTGAAGAGAAAGTCTCAGTTTTGATATCCTCCATTTTATCTGTTTTTTAAAAATGTGCTTTTGATACCGTTTTTAAGAAATATTTACCAAACACATCAAAAAGATTTCTCCTGGCTTAGTATTTATTTTTTTTGATTTTTGTATGGAAACTATGGATCAAAGTCTTTTTTACCCAAATGAATACCCAGGTGTTTAGCACAGAAACAGTTATTCCTATTTCTTCATTGACTTGCTTTGGAACCACTGTTAAAAATCAGTTGACCATAGATGTGGAGATCTATTTATGCACTCTGTTCTGTTCCATTAAATCATTTGTCGATCCAACAGTACACAAACAGATGTCTTCAAACAGACAGTGAAGTTCTCTAAATTTCTTCTTTTACGCTGTTCTTTGAGCTACTTTTGTTTGTTTGTTTGTTTGAGTTGGAGCCTCACTTTGTCGCCCAGATTGGAGTGCAGTGACCGCTCCTGGCCACCGCAGCCTCGACCTGCTGGGCTCCAGCGATCCTTCCACTTCAGTCTTCCAAGTAGCCGGAATTACAGGCATGCGCTACCATGCTCGTCTGATGTTTTGATTTATTGTAGAGATGAGGTCTCGCTGCCCAGGTGGGTCTCGAACCCGCGGGCTCAGGCAATCCACTCACCTCAGCCTCCCAATGTTGCGGGATTACAGGCTGAGCCACCGAGTCCGGCTTCTTTGAGCTACTCTTAGTCCTATACACTTGCAGATAGAATTTTAGAATTACCATGGAGGTTTTGCAGAAATTCTTACTGCTAATTTTATTCTAATTGTCTTGAATCTAAAAACGATTTAGCCTATAATTGACATTTTAAAATCATTTTTCTCTTTTGATCCAGTACCATGATAAATATGATATTTTTATTTTAATATTTCTTGATTATTCTTAGCAATATTTTATAGTGTTCAATATCAATATCTTGCATATTTATGTAAGATATATCTCAATATTTAAATTATTGTAAAATATTTAACTATTATACATGTACTGTTTTATAAATTTTAATTGCTTAATACTAATACATCAAAATATAATCAATTTTTATATTGTCCTTGTATCCTTCAATCTTGCTAAACTTGCCCATGGATTTTAGCAGCATTTTTAAAGATTTCTTAAGATTTAATTTTGTATATACATGATAATGCTTTATGTAAATAAAGATAGTTTGATAGTTTTACTTTATATTTCCAATCTAGGTGTTCCATGTGTCTTATTTTGTTGGCTAGGACATATAGTATAATGATGAATAGAGGTCTGAATTATAAATTTTTCTGTCACTTTCTGTAGTACTATCAGTTTTTATTTCTTCTATTTTGAAGGTTTTTTTGTGTTTTTTTTTTTTTAGAAAGCAGAATTTATTGAAAGGACAGAAAAGCTCCCAGAGTCAGAAGGGAACCTGGGGGTTTGTCTGAAGCATATAATTATTAAGTGCATAAACAGTTAGGGTAACTGTTCCCTGTCAATAAATTGATCTCATTTATCATTATTAGGTGATTGTTTTTTATTGCTGCTAATATTCTTTGCTCTGAATCTAGATTATCTAATACACAGCTTTCTTTTGACTAGAATTAGCATAATATATCATTGTCATTCTTTAAATTTTTACCCACCTGTATCTTTTTTTTTTTTTTTTTTTTCGAGTTGGAGTCTCACTCTGTTGCCCAGACTGGAGTGCAGTGGCCGCTCCCGGCCACCGCAGCCTCGACCTGCTGGGCTCTGGCGATCCTTCCGCCTCAGCCTTCCAAGTAGCCGGAATTACAGGCGCGCGCTACCACGCCCAGCTGATTTTTTGATTTATTGTAGAGATGAGGTCTCGCTGCCCAGGCGGGTCTCGAATCCACC
>NW_007249393.1:198771-210933 GCF_000164805.1 Carlito syrichta | reverse complement strand
GGGCTCAGGCAATCCACTCACCTCAGCCTCCCAAAGGCGCGGGATTACAGGCTGAGCCACCGAGCCCGGCTCCTACCTGTATCTTTAAAGTGTTTTTAAACATATAGTTTAGGCATTTAGAAAATATATTTTAGACAATCTTTGTCTTTTAATTGGATTGATTATTCCATTTACATTTAATGTGATTGTTATTATGATTGGAATTAAATGTATCATTTTACTACATGCATATTTTCCCTGTCTCTTTGTCTCTCCTTTTCTCATTTCTTCCTTTAATTCTTCTTTGAATTGAGTACTCTTTATGCTTCAGTTTTATCTATTTTGTAGACTTTTTAATACAAACTGTCATTTTATTTTAGTAGTTGCTTTAGGTTTATTGTATACATATTTCACCTTATTTAAATCTATTTAAAGTAATGTTGGCAGGGCTCGGTGGCTCAGTCTGTAATCCACACTTTGGGAGGTCAAGGTGAGTGAATTGCCTGAGCCCGTGGGTTCGAGACCCGCCTGGGCAACTTGGCTAGACCTCATCTCTACAATAAATCAAAAAATTAGTTGGGCATGGTAGCGGGTGCCTGTAGTTCCAGCTACTTGGAAGGCTGAGGAGGAAGGATCGCCAGAGTCCAGCAGGTCAAGGTTGCAGTGGCCAGGAGTGGCCACTGCACTCCAGTCTGGGCGACAGAGTGAGACTCCAATTAAAATAATAATAATAATAAATAAAGTAATGTTGTACCACTTCATATATTGTTTTGGGAGCTTTAATGAGCATATTTCTGTACTTTGTGCTGTTGACTTAATAGCTTTTACTTCTACATAGGCTATAGACTCCACAATACATTCTTATTTTTATTCTTTACAGATAACTTTCTTTTAATGATATTTTAATTTAAAAAGTCTATTTATTTCATGTGGTTTCCATTTCTAGTGATTCTGTTTTTGTTTATGTAGCTCTAATTCCCATCTACTATCATTTCCTTCTTCCTAAATAACTTCTTTAATAATTTGTATTGTAGGTCTCATGTTAGTGTCATGATTATATATTTTAAAAATCAACATTCTGCCTTCCTTTATGAAAGATGAAGAGTTTAGCTTTTGACTGAAAAGCTATGTGTTATTTTTCAGGCCCAATCAAGGCAATTCAATAGTTTTACCTGTCTGGACTCTCTGGAAACCACCCCCCTCTTCACTTGAGATTAGGTGCACAACCAGTTCATTGCTTTCTCTGAAGGGAATTGCAGTCAAGGACACAGTCCCTTCTGTCAGGTTATGCCCTTCTCATGTGTACATTGCTTGCTCCAGTGCTTTTATTGTCAGGAACTTTTATCTGTGGCCTTGGGCAGAGGTCTTTCTCAAGCACCTCTGCCGAGGCCTTTTTATTGGCAGGAGTAGGTGAAATCTTGATACATTGTCTTTTACTCTAATAAGGTACCATTCCTTTTTCACTCCTAACATTCCTTTTATCCTCCCGATTACCCTAGAGTCCATAAAATAAATGGTCACGTTTTTTATTTATTTGTTTATTTTTTGAACTCTCCCTTTACAATTAGATGAACCCCATGTTCGCCCTGATTCTAACTTTTCGTGAGTGTACTGTTCGTGGAGGAAAATGAAACAGGGAGAGGCAGCATTTTCTTAGGTTTTACACTCTTGCTTATGCCATTGCCATAAGCAACTAATGGCTTAAATCATTCACTTTTTTTACTTGTTGCTTTAACAAACTGCTTCAAATTTAGGACAGCTCTTTCATTTCAGCAGAACGCTTTACAACAATTACTTGGGTTGAAAAATGCTCAGGTGGCATTGATTTCTTTTTCATTTCTATACTTCAAAAATATCTCTCCCCTGTCTTCTGGCTTGTATTATTTGAGATGAGAAATCTTCTTCCATCTTCATCTTTGTTATTCTATATATAAAACACGTCCTTTCTCTGGCTACATTTCAGTTTCTCTTTTTGTTAATAGTTTTGAGTAATTTAATAATAATGTGGCTTGAAGTTGGAGGTCTTAGGAGGTCTTACTCTCTCTGTCACCCAGGCTGGTGGCACAATCATGGCTCAACCAAAACCTCAAACTCTTGTGTTCCAACTGTCTTCTCGCGTCAATCTCTCTAGTAGCTGGGACCACAAGTGTGTACCAATATGCCCAGCTAAACTTTTGTTGTTGCTGTTGTCTTGCTTTTGTTTTTGTAGAGATGGAGTTTTTGCTAGGTTGCTCAGTCTGGTCTCTATTTTTGACCTCAAGGAATCCGTCTGCCTTACTCTCACAAACTGCTAAAATTGGTGATATAAGCCACCAATCCCTGCCCTAGCGCGGTGCAATACAATGTTTGTGCTTGAGTTTTGTTAAACTTCTTGTATCTATGGGTTTCTAAACTTCATTGGTTCTGTACACTGTAATTATATATATATGTAAATATATATACATGTAAAATATATATGTGTGTGTGTGTGTGTGTATGTTGAAACTTGTTTCACAATTCACAGATACTTTTAATCACTTTTAATTTTTGAATCATTTTTTCTCTCTGTTTTTTTACAGATGGTTTATATTTCTGTCTTCAGTTTCACTAGTTTATTGGCCGTGAGTAATATGCTATTAATTATATAAATGGCATTTTTTGTTTTGGTCCTTTTTTGGTTTATAGAGTCAAGTTATGCTCTTATAGTGTGTTTTTATCACAACCATTATAGTTTTCTACTCTAAGTTTATTTGAATCTTTTTCATGTTTTCAAGTTTTTCTCTGACTTCTTGAACATCTAGAATATACTTTCAGCATCCAAGTTTGTCAAAGATGTCATGCAGTAGAAAGCACACAATGTCAGCTATAAGTTTTTTTTCCCCCAGATTTCTCAAATTGCAACTAGTCAAGCTTCTACTAATTTATAAAAAATACAGATGATAAAAAAATCATTGAATCACACCACTGTGATGCAGTTAGCAAAATTAAGAATGTGGAACACTCTAGAGGATAATGACTTTGACATATACATAGAAAGGAAAATTAAAAATGAGAGAGAAAACCTATAGACTAAATAAAACTTAAGAACTATTTCAACAAACTGTATTGTGTGGACATATATGATTTCTAATTCAACATGTTTGGAGATTTTTTATTTAAATTTGAACACTGAATTATATTAAAACTTTTATTCTTAATTTTTAAGGTTTAATTTGGAGTTTTAAAAATGTATACACACATACGTACATAGCACTTTAGGCTAGTGTATGTGTATATGTGTGTGCCTTGACTGGTTAAAATAATACGTCATTTGAAATTTGTTTTAGTGTAAAAAAGTAGGTGTGTGTATAGATGGCAGAAGATTGGCATGTGTTGGTAATTTTTTAAGTTGAGTAATGATATCTAGGTGTTCATTACCTTATTACCAATGTTGGTATATAATTTTCCAAACTTTCAAAAAATACCTTTCTCATGTAAAAAGCAAACAAAAAGTCTATACTTATTCCAAATATTATTCACCAGCTTTCAAAAGTATATTTTTAGCATTTTCTAAAGAACAGATACTACCTGAATTACAAATATCGAATATAAGGATAATATTCATATATAATTTTCACCTCAGCTGAATTTCTTTATGACCTTCATTAGGTAAACTTGTAGCAAGGAATACACCTGCTTGAAGAGACTACGCAGAAACTGCAGAATCCCTGTGTTCCTTCTTAATTAAGCGTTTTTAACAACTCATCTTAATAAGAGCCAAGAACTAAAAAAATCTCCAAGGGTTCATTGAAAAACACATAGAGAAGATTCAAAACATGATCACGCAGAAAACCTCCTAACATGAACTTTATGGTTTTTCTGTTTTTATATGATATTAAACTGTACAAAATTATTTTTTCATGAAGTCAAATAAATAAATCTCATTTTGATCTATTCAGATGTGGGAAACGCAAAGCTATTTGGTTACATAAAAGGTAAATGGAACATTTTAATGTAAAACTCAGTAGGTCAAATTTTTTTAACATTTAAACACTAGAAGATACTTTTCTTTTTTTTTTTTTTTTTTTTTTTGAGTTGGAGTCTCACTCTGTCGCCCAGACTGGAGTGCAGTGGCCACTCCCGGACACCGCAGCCTCGCCTGCTGGGCTCCAGCGATCCTTCCACCTCAGCCTTCCAAGTAGCCGGAATTACAGGCATGCACTACCACGCCCAGCTGATTTTTTTATTTATTGTAGAGATGTGGTCTCACTGCCCAGGTGGGTCTCGAACCCGCGGGCTCAGGCAATCCACTCACCTCAGCCTCCCAAAGGCGCGGGATTACAGGCTGAGCCACCGAGCCCGTCTAGAAGATACTTTTCATAACCATCTTACATATTGTAAACATGGGACCATTTTACCCAGAAAGTATAATTTTGTATTTATTGTCTAAAAATGGTCTTTTACTTGTTTTTGTTGAGATAAAAAATGCTTCTTTCCTATAGCTCTCAAATTACAAATTGGTAAATATCTTCCACGGTCATTATTTTCAGGGTGTTTTATAGTATTGGTATAACTGATTACTAAATCCCCTGGCTTTAAGCTGAATTATCCTTTTGTTTTTTTTAATTGCTACATAAAATATCATACGTTGGGAAATTGGATGAGAAAGCTTTTTCTATCAAGTAAAAAGAGGAGAAATATATGGCTTTTTTTTTTCCTTCTGGCTTGACTGCTGCTTTAATAAGATAGTTTGAGTTTTACTACGATAGAGAGGAGAAAGTAAGCAAGTCAAATTAAAAAAAAAAAAAGCTATCTCAATGTCAGCTGTCAATCAAAGAGATTCCCAGAGCAATTTTCAACCTTCAGGCAGATTTATGACTGAAGCTTAAAACAAACAGTGCCTGTGTGGAAATGTATAATTATTCTAACCAAATTATTGCTGATCTACAAAATATGATTAAGTAGCTTAGTGGGAAGATACATTAAATGTATATTTTTATTTCCTTTTTTAGATGCAAAAGTTATAATTTGTCATTAGTAATTATGTGAGAAAATGTTATTTTTAAATGTGAAATGTTGTTTTGTTTCTTATGCTGTAGGAATATAAAAGATACCCAAGAGTAAAAAAGATTATAAAGCAACACAAGATTTTTGCTTGTAACATCCTGTTTCCTCTGAAGAGTAACACTTGGAATCAAAAGAGTCATCAAAATGAAGTGTTGTTTACTGCTGCCTTTTATGTTGGGAATTCTTCTCCTATGGCCTTACTTGACTGCAACAGAACACTCCAAAACAGAAGTTAAGCAGTCAGAGGGATTTCATTCGAGAGTGAAGCGTGGCTGGGTGTGGAACCAATTTTTTGTGCCAGAGGAAATGAATACAATTTATCGCGTTGGCCGGGTACTTATTTTCTACAAGTGTTACAGTCAATAGCAGGAAAATGTAAATAAATAAGTTGAGAAAATTTTGGGATATGGAGGATTTCACATTTTTTTTTTCAGTAAACACTATTAGAAAGCCTCGACATTGGCATCATTGTTTCAGATTTATAAGGACATAAAGCATCCACTAAAAGCTGAAGGAGAAGGGACAGCCTGGTTTTTAAATTTCACTTTAGTCACCTGTATGAAAATGCAGACCTCATTTGCTGACGTCTGGAAATTCAGTGGTGTTATTGTTGATAATGGATCAAAGCAGCCACACCAAGACAAGTATCACTTGCCAACAGTATTTAGCCTGATTTTCTGTTATGCTAAGTAGCTGTTGATTTATCTTTCATTCATTTTTAATAGAGCAGATTAATACAATATCCTTTAACAGTTAAGTAGCTTCAGGAAACTATACGCTTTATTTGATTAGTAACATTAAAGTACAAGGAGTAATTAGTTTCACTTTCTTAGAGGAATATATTTTAAGAACAATTCCTTAATGAGACAAAACACCCTCTATTTATGTTTTTGGTTTTTATTTTATTATTTCATTTTCTTTAAACAAGGGTAATTACAATATCATGTCCTTTCTGTAAGGCTCTTTCCTTAGATGAATGCCCTGAAATAAGTTTAACCACTAATTAACTGGCACTAAAATTTAATTGGGCCCAAAGGGTGAAGCACTCAAAATTTATTAACTCTCTTTTTTCTAGCCTTTCAGGAGAGCTGCAGTGTTAGCATGGTGTCTGGATTTCACAGAAGTTCACCTATCCTATCAGCCAGATGTATATGTGTACTTTCAATCAAAGGTTTAGGTTAAGATTGTAGACAAACATTTAAAAATATGTGAGGGGTGTGGGTGTGTTTGTGTATGAGTACAGACACACCAACTACAAATAGTATCTATCATTCCTTTTTATTTTTTTAGAATGAGTACAGGTCAGTCACATGCTTGGATGACAATAATGAGCAGTTAAGTGTTGGTTGGGCAACTGTGACTCTCTAGCTACATTTACAATGGACTCCACAGAGCACCATATGCTCTCCCATCATGGAACATGGTGACAGGCTAAGATCAGTTGGCGACTTTTAGTAAATAAGGCGTTGCAGGGAAGTGTATCAGTGTAACTGGAACAAAGACTGCCTCTGGGGCCATCACATTTTCTAGTTTGTTCCTTTCTGTACTCCCTACACAAATCTTCTGTTACCTCATTCGCATAGTGATTGGCTTTGCCTATTTTTTCGTTCTATAAACATATTTATGAACATATTCTAACAGATGTTTTCCCTTTAACAAATGCTTTAAGCTTAATTAACATACATATGACTGGTTTAAAAGAGAAAAATAATGAATGTTAGGTGCTTTTGATTAAAAGGTGAATAAAGATAAAGTGTAGCTGATGTGCCCAAGATAACTCTCTCTTTGTTCTATTTTTTTTTAAGTATTAAGATTGAGAAGTACAATGAAGAGAACATTTACAGTGATAAGAATTTGACAAATTGATAACAGCAGCCTAATTGAGAAAATTTTAAAGATAAATTTAGAAAATTTTATAATATTAGAGTCCGTTTGACTGAAGTATGTTTAACATATAGACTTTGTGACATGAAGAGGCAGATATTAAAGTAATCTTTCCTGATTTAAATTTTTTTCTCCTTAAATGTGGGTCTATAAAATATCAAGCTGAGTGATCTTTTAAATTTACTCCATGAATATACTTGTCATACACTAATGTTTTACTAAATTTAATATATCTTACCTATTATTAAATTAATTCTGTTACCATATAGCATTTAAAAAATAGAGACCATGTATTTCTTGTTTGATATCTTGACCCGTTCATTTATTTTCCCCATTTTCTTAATATTATGGCATAGACAGTTCTTTTTATTTTATGAATAATTAAGGATTATCAAATTAAATGAACTATGAACAGAAAGTAAACCTGGGTGTTATTTTTCTGTTTGTTTCATTATATAGCACTGTGATTCAGCACATTATTAAAATGTTAAAATAGATGTTATAGATATCTTTAGATTTTATTTATAATCACATAAAATGTATTAATTTGGCCCTATTAATAAATTACAACTTGGACCATCAGAAAAATTATAATTTTATGAGTTTTCTTGTGGTAAATTGTGTAAAGTTTCAGAGGAGCTCTTTCTTAAAAAAAGAAAATGCTCATAAATTGTATACCTGAGGTAGTGAGTATGCATAAAACCCAGACTTTTTGGTACTACAAAATGTAACCATGTAACCAAAAACCATTTGCATCCTCTAAAGCTGTTGACACATGAATTCACAGTGATTAAGGCATGGCACGCTTCTCCTTTAATGTACAAATAATTTAGATTTGAAAAACCATGAAACTAATTTACCTATATAAAAATTATACGTTTATGTTACCGATAAATTTAGAATTCTAAATAATTACACCACATTGCGAATGATGAAAAAATGTACTTTGTTCTTTAAAAAATGAATGCACAGGAATAAAATAAATATTTGAGAATTAATTAATGTTAGATGAATAGTTTTGTGAATAGTTTAATGCATTCTGGCTAAAAACCAAGGGCTAAGGAACATGCTATTTAGTTCTCAGGAGAGAATCTGGGATTAGAAAGTCTCATGGGGTGAATCATAAATGTTCACAAAACCATGAAATGCTGGAAAGATTTTTTAAAACTTTCAGAATCTCACTTTTCTTCTCTATATAAATATCTATTGCATAAATAATACATATTTCATAATGTCATAAGGAATATTTGAGAACAATAGAAAGCAATTTATGGATTATATGCTATGTAATAAATATTAAGTGAAAGTTTGAGATTATTATAATTTCATATGCTCCCTAACTTCATCCTAATATTTCCATGTTCTCTATGTGTTTTCAGCCAAGAAACATCACTATTAAAATATACATAGATTATCGTCCTATTTGTCTCTAGGTCGCAATCTAATATATATATTAGAATATATATAAATATATTCTTTCTCCAAAATTGTTTTCTTTTTTCTTTTTCTTTGAGTTGGAGTCTCACTCTGTCGCCCAGACTGGAGTGCAGTGGCCGGGACCTGCTGGGCTCCGGTGATCCTTCCGCCTCAGCCTCCCAAGTAGTCAGAACTACAGGCGCACACTACCACGCCTGGCTAATTTTTTATTTATTGTAGAGATGACGTTTCGCCAAGTTGCCCGAGCGGGTCTTGAACCTGCAGGCTCAGGCAATCCACTTGCCCCTGCCTCCCAAAGTACTGGGATTACAGGCTGAGCCGCCGAGCCTGACCAAAAAATTGATTAATTTCATTTTAACAAAGTGGGGTTCAATTCACGATTAGGTATACAAGTGGTCATCGTACAGGTAAAATTTGGGCCTACCCCTGGTCCCCACTTTGTCTGGAGTGAGGGCCTAATATTTATATTTAAGGGTATAGCTTTAGTGACTAAGAATATAATCATAAATCAAATTTAAGCCAACTATGTGCATAACTTATGAAAGAGGCTTTTTTTCCCCAATTATTACATTTTCTAAGTAGAATTATCTATTTAGAATAATAAAACTTGTATAGAATTTTTTACATTCATGACTCAGATTATTCCTCTGCCTGGTGATAAAATTTAATATTATATCTTCATAAGATATTTACTTATATATAAATTTTAACTTGGGAAATAATTAACATGCATGAAAATAAGATCATTAAATTTGATTTGTCCATTTCAGATGTCTGGAAACTAAATTATCTTCTTTGCACTTGCAGTTAAGATCTGATTTAGATAATGGAAACAATTCTTTCATGTACAAGCTTTTGGGAGCTGGAGCTGGAAGTATTTTTACCATTGATGACAGAACAGGTGACATATATGCCGTACAGAAGCTTGATAGAGAGGAACAATCCCTCTACATCCTAAGAGCCCAGGTAATAGACATCACTACTGGAAGGGCTGTGGAACCTGAGTCTGAGTTTGTCATCAGAGTTTCGGATATCAATGACAATGAACCAAAATTCCTAGATGAACCTTATGAGGCCATTGTACCAGAGATGTCTCCAGAAGGTATTGCATATTAAATTACATAAAAATATATTAACAATGACAACAGGGTTAAAATTTCAAGCATATGTTTTAGAAGTGGTTATTTAAGGTTCTATCCTAGTTCTTCATGGTGCAAGTATATTTAAGACATTTTAAAAATTAGACAAAGCATTAAAATTTTGTTAAAAAATGGTACTATGCATTAAAAATTGCGTGTTGTTAAAATGGCATCACAGTCTTCAAAGCAATAAAAGGTTACTCATATTTATTTGAGCAATTCATAACATATTTTAACTTGCCTATTTACCGTTTCTTAAATATTAGAACTTTTTTTTTTCAAAACAGAATATACTTTTGTATATCATATATCAATACAAGTAGCAAGTATGTGGGCTTGTCAATGGGTTAGATTCCTTTGCCAGACAATATGTTAATAGCTAGAGAAGAGAAGAACATTGAGGCTGATTTGACTGTTAGGTAAAAGTCATTTGGTTGGCAAACTAGAATGAATGGGATTGGCCAGTCATGTAGAAGGAAAAAGAGAAAGAAGAGATCCTTCAACATGAGAAGAGATGTTGCCAGAGAAGAGATCCTTTGACTGTGTAGAATGCTGCTGTGAGGTTGACCAAAATTAAGACAGGGTAGTGACATTTCATTAGGTAAATTGAAGGTTCTTGACTTTTTTTTATTTTCTGGTTTGAGGATAGGTGTTATTTAAACCAGGAGAAACATAGTTTTTGGTTTCTATTTGGTCTTTTGTTTCTCCAGAAAATGGCTGACAATTTCCTTCCTTCCTTTGGTTCAATTTTTTTCTGTGACAGCATGCTGGAGAATATTCTATGGCAATAAAAGTAAGGAAAAGAGGAAGTAACAGTGAATTAAACAAACTTTAATATTATTTCTATTCCTATGCACAGGGAGGAAATAAGATGTGAGACACTGGGTAGAAAAAGATGAAGGGCATGAGGATTTTTTTGTGTCACTTTTTTCATTAAGATGGGAAATTAAATAGCGCAGTTACTACTATTTGGAATTACCCAAGAAAAGAATATTTTTGAAGAAAAAGGAAAAGTATATAACTGCTGTAGTACTCTTCTTGAAAAAATAAAGGGTTGTGGGATCCAGGACACTGAGAGAAGAGAAAGATTCAAAGTTAACTTATTGGTTCATAACAAGTCAGTTAATCAGTTTGTTTCTTTTTTATCAAATAAGTATAATAAAGAAGGTTTAACTGAGAGCAAAGGAGTAGAATATTAGAGAAGAGAGATACAAAAGAGTCATTTGACATAGTTGAATAGTGAACCCACAAAGGAATTATTGATATCATGGTGTCAGTACAACCCCACTGGAGGTGTTTTGATGGAGGTTACAAAACACAGTTTGGAGATGCAGTATCTGGCTACCCCAGATCTCTTTGAGCACTGCAATTTGAGATTCATGTACAAATTATCTATTCAATCTGTATAAATCAATACATCCTTTGGGAGTGCCAGTTAGCGTTTAGCCTTTGTAGAGAATCGTGTAAAATCAATTTTATACATTGTCATGGGAAAATAGGGACAACAGAGTGAGGTTAGTGTCTGTCAGAAAGTTGTATAATATAGAAATGAGAGAATATTTCTAATTTCCTGTCAACACTTTTGCCAATGGTTTCCCTCTGAAGCATTCCTGAATTTGTGTGGATTTTGATTTGAGGCAAAAAAAAAATCAATTAAAAATTATTTGTGATTTCTGGTTTTCCCTCACTTTCAATATTTAATTAATGAACACTGTATATTATTTTTCTTAAATGTACCTTTAATTCTTTACTTTTTTCTACGTCTGTAGCCATTCATAGGGTTCTTGATTGTTGACCTTGATTCTGAATTCTTTATCCACCTATTTTCTTCTGTAAAAATCAAGCAGTGCAAATGCTTTATTGTTTATTATCTTTCTTATAGGCATTTCTGCCTTATTGCACTGAAATGCCTATTATTACATTTGAGTCTGCACTTTGAACTTAGAATTTGGTTTGAATTACTAAAAGAAAACCTCCTTTCAGTGTGTCATGAGGAAAGAAAACCAAGAAAATTACAAACTATTTCTTTTTTAATATGCATTTATTTCCAAGCAATTGGAGGCTTTTGCAGATTGCATTCATGTTTGAAATGCAATTACTTTCAAAGTAAAATTTTCAAGTAATATTGAGACGAAATATGTTTTACCACTTGTCACTTTGGATTTGCAAAATTATTATCTCTCTTCCATACAAAGTTATCAGATTTATAAGGCCACGAGTCACTGAATGCCTGATGTTTGGAATGATTAAATAAATAAATGAATGACTACATGGATGAACAAAAATGGTCCATGAATAATTAAACTGGCTTAAGATATAAATAGAGGATACAAGAAGATATAAAATTCTGGTAAATTGTTCTGACATTTTCAAAGGCAAGAGCTTCATATTCATTTTTATGCCCTTTTAATTGCATCTAAATAGGAGCCTATAAGATTGATGGTTTTCCCTTTACTAATAGTTATTTATTTTTGCCTACAACTTTAGCATTTGAATAGGAGCTTTTAAATTGAGCTGTGTTGGTTAACGAATAGTTAAGCCTCCATTGACTGAATAGCTCAATATTAATCAATAACTCTACCAAGAAGTATTTATTATAAACATGTAATTTTTTTTTTTTTTTTTTTTTTTTTTGAGCTGGAGTCTCACTCGGTCGCCCAGACTGGAGTGCAGTGCCCGCTCCCGGCCACCGCAGCCT
>NW_007249393.1:174723-198516 GCF_000164805.1 Carlito syrichta | reverse complement strand
ATTCACTCACCTCAGCCTCCCAAAGGCGCGGGATTACAGGCTGAGCCACCGAACCCGGCTAAACATGTAATTTTTAACCTTCATATGATCTTAAAAATCACTTAGATAATTTATGTTCTGCAAATTAGCACACAATCCTGCTGAAAGTGAAGCATGCTTTCATAAGTTACATAACATCTTGTAAAAAACAACAATGAGTAATAACTGTCGCCAAGCTCAGTGGCTCAGCCTTGAGTGAGATTCTAACTCAAAAAAAAAAAAAAAGTAATAACTTTATAGTTTAAAATTATGAATGCTCATTAGTATTAGTGCTTTATTTATTATTTATATAATATATATATATGTTTGTGTATGTGTATACGTAAAAAGAAAAGTTAAAACCCAACTCTTAAAATTTAGTTTTATGTCTTTCTGCCTGGAGGAAGTAAAAATAATTTTTTATGTAGTAAATATAATCTCTATTCCTAACTCTTTGAAGCTTTACCAAATAAATGTCCTACATCAATTTTTTTATAGCAGTAGTCACCGAGTGCATCATTCAAGTGCAACTTTAGTAGGTGTCCAACATTCTTTATACTTATGTTGACTATATTATGTATTATCAAAACCAGAATGCTTTTTTGAGAGATGTGGTTTTGCTATGTTGCCTTGGCTGGTCTCGAACTTCGGCTCAAGCGATTCTCCTACTTCAGCTTCCCAAAATGCTGGAATCCCAGGTGTGAGCCACTGCACCTAGCTTACCGGGTGCTTTTGAAATAAAAGATCACTTATAAGTGATACTTTTTTTACCTTAGCAAGACTTAAAGCATTTCATATTTATAACTTATATTAATCTGTGTAATTATTAACAATATTTTAAATTGCATGATTTTTTGCAAAAAGCAGATAGAAAATTCACCTTAGTAATCTTTACCATTGAAATGGCACAGATGTCATAATGCAGAGTATTTATAAAATGAGATTAAATTAAATTTAATTTAAAGCCACACAAATTTAATTTCAGTCACTTCTCAGAAATATAAAAAGCATACATTTTTTAAATTCATTGCATTTGAAAATTAGGTTCGATAAGTCTTATGTCCTTGGGTAAATACGTTGAAAATGATTGAGCTGAGATCTTATTCTTCAGAATATGTTCTTGTTTGCTTTCTTAAACACAATGTAATTTTCTGACTTAAATTATATTGTAGCAGATTATAAAAAACTAGAAGTGTCAAAAATACAGCACAAAAGCATGATCTAGTTTTCGAGGGATAGCATGCAGATAAAGATAATTGAAGACAATTTTGCACATTTAAGGTGACAGGTGGAAAGTCATCATCTGTTTTCCAAGTTTCACTTAGAGGTTCTAGGTTGTTCAGCAATTTCATCTCAAATATAAATTCAGTAAAAATGTACAAAACAATACTTGTAGATAAACAATTACCCTCACACTAATAAAATAATTTCCCAATATGAAGGAGTGAGTAAATACACATATGAAATCATTAGTTTCATCATGAATTTGATTATTTAATCAATTAATTCATATTATATCTGCTTTGTTGTTACTAAAATCACAGATTCAGAGTATGGGTCAAGATAATATTACATTTTCAGTCCTGCTTCAAAGTCGACAATTATACAATTCAACCTCTCAATAAATTTGTTTCTGATTAATTAAAGTGTACTTGTACTAAAACTGCATGTGAAACTAGCTCCCCCATTAGAAAATTTATATCTCTATTTTTTAAAAAACCAGTTAACCTTCTTATCACTGAATTCAATATTAATAAAACATTGCATACTAAAATAAATTAGTCATTTTGAGATCTATAGCTTAAATCTCATCATTCAAACACTGTAATAAACCATGGTTCTCATATTTAGCATTTCACAACAAATTAAGTTTCAATTATAAAATGCCCTTGCCACAAGTTGCTGACTTCTCTATTGCCTACATGATAACCAAATTATTCTTCATATGAAAATGTATCACTCTTTTGTTTTTATGTTTAGATTCCTCCCATAATCGTTAGTAGATAAAGCATTCTATGAGACATGTAAGACATCATCCAATAAAATTTTGTTATTAATGTTAAACATTTGGATAAGAATTATTCAGTTCTCCTCAAAACTCCTAGCTTATAATAAGATTCATATAAATCAGCACAGACAGAATCACACTGTTCTTACATTAGGTTTTACTCTATAATGAAAGACAAGGTCTGATGTTGAGAGAAATTATATTATTGATACTGTCATTAATTATTTGTCTTCAATCTTTTATGCAGTTTTATATAGTTTAGCCCTTTTAAACATTGCAACAGATTGTATAACTTATATGTAACTGCACATACACAATACATATTTTATCTTATATTGAGATATCATTATCTCACTAAGTTCCTGTGTCAAAACAATTGGAAAAATATATCAGCAAATGCAATTTCCAAAACTGTGATTTTTTTCTTTTTCTTAAGCACTTGGTACAAGTTTATATTTTGTGTCACTTACATAACAATAAGATTCTGCAAAGTTTCTGTGTCTGATAAATAAGTCAGTCAAATATTGTGTTAAACTGATATTTATAAAGACCTTATACAATGAAAAGTTATCAAGATTCAGAAGCTAGCTAGAATGACACAATTAATACTTTAAATTTGTCTTTCTAAAATAGCCCCTCATCTGTATATGGTGACTCTTGCTTTTAATCCCTGAACTTTGGGAGGCAGAGGTGTGAGAATCACTTGAGCCCAGGAGTTTGAAACCAGCCTATGCAACATAGGAGACCTTAACTCTAACAAAAACAACAACAAAAAAGATAATTAACTGGGTGTGGTGGTGCACCACAGTAGTCCCAGCAACTTGGGAGGCTGTAGCAGAAGGATAGCAGGTCAAGTGGGCGGTTAGAAGTGATCATACCACTGCATTTCAATCTGAGTGCCAGAGTGAGACCCTGGATTTAAAAAAAAAAGAAAAGTCTTTCCAGAATAATAGAGACAAATGTTGTCAACTCTCCATGCAATAACAGAACCCAGCATTATCATATTAAGTAAGCTGATAAGTTACTCTTATTAACATATAATTCTAAGAGAATTTTTGTGATTATAATTTTATTTGCTTAGCAGGATAAACACAAACTGATTTAAGAGAACTTTTAGGCTGCAGGAGTCCAGTTATTTTGGTTCTTTGGATTTCCATATAGCACTGCCATTTCTGATAACTTCAGTCATTAAGAAAAGGATTTTCTCACTCTGTTTGCATTTCTTGCTCACTTGATTTAGAGGATCTAACTAATTCAGACTTTTAAGAATTGCTGTCAATTGGCAGTTGCCCAATTCCAATTGCTGGATGATGTCTTATGGTTTAATAGTAGGATTTAAGGATGAGGAAATTCAACATACACATATTCATTCTGGGTTACTTCACTTTATGTGTTATTCTGGTGTTCACTTTACAGTGTCAGTTTTTCTAAGTGAATGAGTGATCAGATGTCCAGTTTTACCAGCACAGCTCTGTTTTTCTCTTATTTTTCTGTCACCTTATCCAGAAAGCATTTGTCTCATATTTCCTGTTTTTCAAATTGCTATTATTAAGTACATTAAAGTAAGGCAGAATGAATTTGGTAGACATCTGCTTGATACTTGTAGCTTCTTCCACGAGGTGGGAAGAATAGTGTGTGAGACATATAAGCAATACACAGGGGTCTTCTTTTAAGATAAGGTTAAATCTGAAAATGAACAAGCTATAAACCAGGGCACTGTATGATAAAACCAAGTTAAGCTAAGAAATTAATTAAATAATGAAAAATCGAGTGAGGAATATTCTTCTGGTGATATAGTTAATGCTCATATAATTTATAGAAAATATTTTTACTAAGATGCATATTAATTATTTGTTTTCTTTTAGAAATAACTTTATTTGTAGACTAGTTTAGATTTTTTTAATACAATGATATAGCAAAACCAACTCTGCATCTCTTAATCATATAGCAGACTAAAACGTTGATCAAATGAACAAAGGGAGGTTGTTTAGGTGAAATGTATGACAGGCGTCATGCTTCATGCTCTTATCAAGTAATGCATCCTTAGATTCACAACCCTATGAATGTTATTTTAGTACAGTAAGAGTACACTATCCAGGCTGGGAGAGGGTAACAAATAAATATATTTAATAAACAGAAACAGAGATTTGGGCATTAAGATAATAGACAAGTTCCCAAAAATAAAAACATATTTTATATAAATATGATATAAATTTATATGCCCCGATTTCAAAAGGTTTATTGTTTTTTCTCTGTTTTCCTAGAAGTTTTAATATAATTCTTAAATTTTTATTTTTCTTATTTATCTTTCACATTTAGATCTACAATCTATTTTAAATTGAGCTTTGTGAAGGGTATAAAGCAGGTGCCAAATTTAAACCAATGGAGAGATGTGAGCTGGATGGATAGATTGAAGGAAATATCGAATAGACTTCGCAAAATTTAGTGCAGAGTTTCTCAATTTTCAACTCTGGCACTTTCTTATGAATTAGCTGTGCCTAAATGTATTACTTCTGAATCTTTAGATGATTCTATCAGCGACGTGTGGCTCCAGATCCAATATTATTTTCTCATTTGCTGTAGTTTTATCATAAACTTTTGCTCCTTATTAGTGGAAGTCCTCTCGTTGTTCTTTTTCATTAAAATTGTATTGGCCATGCTTAGTCTTTTGCCTTATATATAAGTATTTATAAATATATAAATATTGTATAATTATCTTTCCAACTCAAACACTGATAAGATCTGCTAGAATTATGAATGGGATAGCATTTAAACCATGACTCTGTTTACTATATTTAAGTATTTAGTCATCTACTTTATAAATCGAGTATTTTCATCCACTTATATGAATTATTAATTTTTTAAATTTTCTTTGCCAAAATCTATAATTTTTGTTTAGATATTTCTGAATATTTTATTTATTTTTATGCATGCTATGCATTTAGTTAAAATATTTTTATGCATATATGTCTAGTATAAGCATAAACTTTTGTGTAATATTTGTATTTATGTTGCTTGCTAAATTTATTAATTTAATATTTTTCTGCAAAATATTTATATGTATATTCTCCTTCAACTTCCAGTAATTATATGCTTGCCTTAAAATCATTATTATACTTTTATTTATACTTTTATACAATTTATCTCTGTTTCTATGTTTCTATAATTTCTTTATAAATACATGATATTGCCTATAGTATTATCTACGAAGTTTAGTACAATGGCAAAAAGTAGTAGTCATAGAACCAATCTTTTTCTTCTTATTGTTTTAGAAGAATAGTTTTAACAGTTCACAAATTGATCAATGTTTAATAATGTTCATTATCAGATTTAGAAGTTGTCTTACATTTCTAATTTTCTAAAAGTTTTTGTTGCAAATAGAAGCTAAATTGTTTCAGATGTACTTTGTGTCTAAAGGTAGTTTTTTTTTTCATTTTTTTCCTTTATTGAAAAAATCCAAAATGTATTTTCTACAGAAACAAAATGTTTAATACAGGTTTATGAGAATGTAGACATGGGCCTGTATAAGCAATGAATCTTATGAGGAATTGTACCCACAATATTTTAGAACAAAACTGCAATTCATAGTGATGATTTGCTTGTTAGAAAATGGGATGACCAAGAGATAGGAGGCATATTTCTCATAGACCTTTTGTGAATGATTCTGACAGTAAACAATAGTCATGACATAAAAGGAAATCATTACATAAGGCTAGAAAGCCTGCTGAAAAGAACATTGTGGCAGTATTCATTATGATTCAAGCATGACACATCTCTGATATTACTGACGAATATGAGAAAGATTACATATGTTTTTATGAAAATCTGTGTAGCAGTTAAGCATATGTTATCTCAACCATTAAGTGTCTGTTAACTTATATTTAACTGGGAATATACAAAATTGGAGCAATGAGATAATAGGTCATTTCCATTGAAAGATACTTTATCTCATAATAACTTTATTAATTTTATGTGGAAAATACAGTAAAACCCTAACTACAGGTGAATATATAAATTGATTTTCTTACAAATAACACTTCCCATAGAAAACATAAATATATACAATTTTATTAAATATTTTTGTATTTTTGCTTGACTTTATGTGTATTATTGCTATCATTTTATGTTTCTTGACTTCTTCAGTATTTCTGTATAATTTAAATTATTGACTAAGAAAAAACGTTGGCTTACTTCTCTACATTGTTTTTTTTTTCTTCAGAAAAAGATAAACTTTTAGAAGATATTAAAGAGGATTTAAAATAATCTAATCTGTATTCCATAAATGGTGATGTCAATAATAACTGAAACAGGAAAGAGAAAACAAGAAACTACTAAATAAAATAAAACAAAGATAATTAGGTTCATAAAATCATTGAACATTGCTGAGATTCTTCTGAGTTGTTCAGCCAGTATTTCCAAAACATGACTAAGAATTAAGAGAAAAACTACATTTACTGAAATTTTAAAAATACTGCTGCATATTTTTGCCATCTTAATTATGTGCATATACTTATACACATATACATACGTATATTAAATATATATATACATATATGTACATATGCATAGATCTATTTCTTCTCACAAACACAAATATATAGGTTGAATCTCTGAGTAACCATTGATACTTTTTATCCAACACTGAACACCCCTGAAATATTGCAGAATTACCTGATTCTATATGTTTGGTACTTTTATTTTTAAAGTACCACAGGATTCATAAAAAAGAATAATAAGTATTTTCCCAGAAATAGATCTCCTTATAAATCCACATAAGAGAGGTATTCTGAATATTTATAACATCACACTGTTTTTATTAACTAAATTTCTTAAGAGTTTGACTTTTTAATTTTCCACCCATTCAGAGATATTATTTTGTGTTATTTACAGTCAGGCTACATTCCTTTTTTAGGTAGCAAAGAGCAAGGAAATGACATATTAGGACATTAAAAAGGTAATTTTTGTTAAAAGTAAATATTGATTTAAAATGTGCTTTAAAAAAATTGGACTGAGAAAAAGAACCTAACTGCATAACTATCATTTCTAACATGGAAGTGTATGACCACTTTCTGTAAATTGTTGTATTTTCTGGGATTTCCTTGTTCTCAATTGTATAACACTAGCTTAGGAACTCTAAAGACTTAGATTATTAAAAATTTGTTTTGTTCAACAACTAACAATAGTACAGTTTTTCAATGGTTTTTGAAAAAGACAGGTTAATACAGTTTGTAAACCATGGCTGGGGAATCCCTTGGAAGGAAACGATCTAAAGAAGTAATAAAGCAGCCGGGCTCGGTGGCTCAGCCTGTAATCCCGCGCCTTTGGGAGGCTGAGATGAGTGGACTGCCTGAGACCGCGGGTTCGAGACCCGCCTGGGCTGATCAAAAAATCAGCCGGGCATGGTAGCGCGCGCCTGTAATTCTGGCTACTTGGAAGGCTGAGGCGGAAGGATCGCCGGAGCCCAGCAGGTCGAGGCTGCGGTGGCCAGGAGCGGCCACTGCACTCCAGTCTGGGCGACAGAGTAAGACTCCAACTCAAAAAAACAAAAACAAAAACAAAAAGTAATAAAGCTGTGTAGTAGACCATTGTTTATATATACCACATTTAAAAAATCCAGTCCTCTTTTGATGGACGGCATGATTTGTTCCAGGTTCTTCCTATTGTGAACAATGCTGCGATAAACATACGTGGGCGGGTATCTTTTTAATAGAAAGATTTGAGTTCTTCAGGGTATATTCCAAGTAGGAGGATTGTGGGGTCATATGGGAGGTCATATTTAGAACTCTTAGGAATCGCCACACTGCTTTCCACAGAGGTTGCCCTAGTTTACACTCCCACCAACAGTGTAGTAGTGTTCCCTTTTCACCACATCCTTTCCAGCATCTGTTATTTTTTTGAGTTATTGATAATTGCCATTCTGACTGGAGTTAGGTGGTATCTCAGTGTAGTTTTAATTTGCATCTCCTTGATGATTAGTGAGGATGAACAGATGTCTTAAAAGAACAAAACCATGAATTTCGCAGCAACCTGGATGGAACTAGAGTCTATGATACTGAGTGATCTCTCACAGAAACAAAGATCTGAGTATCACATGCTCTTACTTATCTAGTGGACCTTGAACATCTATCATAACACTATAAGAAAAGGATTGACAGTGGTGGAAAACTATGGGGGGGCAGGGAGGGGAAGGGAAGTAGGATTAATGGTAGTCAATATCTGTCTGGGGGCGGGGGGGGGGACACACCTCATCAAAAAGGGTACCTGCACAATGCATATTTGTATACCTAATCTTTAACCGTACCCCACAATTTTAAAATAAAAATGTTTAAAACAAAAAAAGAAGTAATAAGGAAATGTGAGAGAAATAAATGGATGTGCGCACAGAAACAGCTATAAGAACAAATCTTGACCAATACAGATTGGTTAAATTGATGGTCCCTACAAACCATTTTGTTGGAATAACTTTCCATAATTAGTACAGGAATATAATTGAATGGTTGAATGGTTGAAGAAATTGAGATACTATTGAAAGGGATAAGTAAAGTTTTATTTTCATGCATTTTATTGTTCCTGATTGTTAAATTGGGTGAAAGTGTTGCCCAATACAATTATATGGTTAAGAAGGAATTTCACTTTAATAAAATATGCCATATGCTATCAAAATACATTTTAAATAACTATCATAAAAATACTAACCCCAAACAGCAAAGTATATATACAATTTAGGGCCACTGTGAAAGTTTCAATATTAGTGAAGTATAGAAGGGATGTCTATTAGAATTTCTCAGCTCATAAAATTGGATTTCTTTTTTTTTTTTTGAGTTGGAGTCTCACTCTGTCGCCCAGACTGGAGTGCAGTGGCCGCTCCCGGCCACGGCAGCCTCAACCTGCTGAGCTCCGGCGACAGCCTTCCAAGTAACCGGAATTACAGGCTTGCGCTACCACGCCTGGCTGATTTTTTTATTTATTGTAGAGATGAGGTCTCGCTGCCCCGGCGGGTCTCGAACCCACAGGCTCAGGCAATCCACTCATCTCAGCTGCTCAAAGGCGCGGGATTACAGGCTGAGCCACCGAGCCCAGCTTATAAAATTGGATTTCTATGAGAAAACGTATAATACTAGTTGTAAAAGAAGCCACAAAGCCTATTTGATTTTGTGTCATGTATGTTGCCAATCTTATTGACACAGTACACAGTGTTTTATCAAATATGGATTGTCGACAAGACCCATAAAGTTCAATTTCATGAATAAAGAAAGGCAATTTAAAAACCCAATATTTAAAAAATAATAATTTTAGAACTTGACTATTAATGTACAGATAGTTATTTCACGTGATTTGACTGCTTGTTAATGAATTGTAATGAGAATGATTACTAATATCTGCAAGATATTGCTTTGCTTTTTGTCTTAATCTTCAAAGCAAGTATGTATCCTACAGAAATTATTTAAAAAAACCAATTATGCCCACCCTCAATTGGATACTCCTTCAAATTTATTTCAGTAATTTATATAAATATTTATCAACATTTTGCAATTTAAGGCCTAGGTTACACTGATTTTTGATGAAAAACGTGTTCAACTTTCTTTTATTTCCTCTTATAATAGCACCTATTATAAAGATTACAAATTTGTGAATCTCATATTATAATGAATGGGTTAATAGCTCCATTTTATTACATCACAAATCAACATGTTTAAAAATCCCTACTGCATATAGGAATGAAGGTTTTTTTGTATAAGGTTATATTATCTATACAGAAGAGATAATATATTGACAATTAAGAATGAGAAGTTAAATCGAGCTTTTGTTTTATAAAATTCTGTTGTTTTCTTAAAAAATAATAATGCTTCACAGAATGGAATTCATCCTTGATTAGAACCACAGTCTTCATTTACTGTTTCAATATGTTTTCTGTTCAGGAATGTTTGTCATCCAGGTGACAGCCAATGATGCTGATGATCCGTCATTTGGTAATAATGCTCGTCTGCTATACAGCTTACTACAAGGCCAACCATATTTTTCTATTGAACCAACAACAGGTATTTGTGAATGAAACAATGTACAATCTCATGTGATTTTACAGTTGGCAAATGTCAGCAAAAATTAGTTGCTTGGAAACATGTTTTACAGTAAACCTGATAGGTCAATAAATAAATGGATTGTGATTCCTCAGCATTTAATTATTGTAGTCTTTTTGCTCATTTTTCTAAGGTTAGGAAATTGGATTTTCCATACTCATATCACAAATTACTTGTGTGGGGGATATAAAACATGTATAAAGATTCTTGTAAATCAATTAGGAAGAAGACAAACACCCTTGTTTAAAAATATGGAGAGAGAATATTTACAAGCAATTGACAAAAGGTGATATATAAAAAACCTCTAAGCATATTACAAATGCTCAACTTTATTAGTCATCAGAAAATACAAATGAATACCACAATGAGATAGAATTGCTTACTCGAACAGAATGACTTAAGAAGACATAAATCTGATGCTGAGTGTACAAATTGATTTGAGACATTCACTTTAAAACTTCTGTATTTTACATATTTTTAAATTTAATATATTCGATTTATTTTCTCTCATTGCTTTACTAATTTGTTTTTATTAATTGCATATTGTATAGATAAATAGAATGCATATTTTCTATATTAAGCTTATCTAGTAAAACACATAACAATTACATGGCAATAATTTATTTCACAAATATTAACAGTCGTGTTAAAAACAAAGATTAAGTACGTATGAATCCTTCCTATAAGAGTTTATAGTCTCTAAAGATGAAAAAGCAGCATAAGAAGGGGGACCCCGAAAAACAGAATTATCTTTTGGAAGCGGTCCCCTTGTAGTACATTCAGAATTTTTTCCTCCAGATCAAATGATCTGCCAAAGTTTTTATCAGGAAATTTTAAGAATGTTGTATCACAATTTGCAAAAGAAACATCGAGAGTTATGGCAGACAGGTGACTGGTTCTTCCACCATGACAACACATCTCAACTTACCGTGCTGAGTGTTCAGCAGTTTTTAAACCCAAATGGGATGACCCCATACCCCATTCTCCCTATTTACTCAATATCACCACGAATGACTTTTTTTTTGTTTCTGTGGATGAAAAAAGTCCTCAAAAGGAAATGTTTTGCCCATGTGGAAGAAGTGAAACAAAAAACATTAGAAGTACTAAAAGACATCAAAATCGACAAGTTCAAAAACCTGTTTTAAGTTGTGAAAAAAGCAGTGCAATAGGTGTATTGCATCAAATAGAGAGTACTTTGAAGGTGACAAAGTTTAAACATGTTAGAATAAATACATATTTTTTTATTTTTTAAATATCTGTTTGTTTGTTTTTTTTTGGTTCGCCTCTCATATAATTAATCATTCAATAATGTGGAAAATGCCAAAGAAGTAAATTGTATAGTTTGTTTTTCTTTTTAAAATAACTTTTTTATTATCAGAGAAGCAATGCAAGCACATTTTAAAAAAAAAAAAACTAGAAACTACATGCAAGCAAAAAAATAAAGACATAACATTCCATCTTGAAATCACTGTGACTACCTTAGAACATATACTTCCAGATTTTTAAAATGCATCTATCTATATGCATACTTTTAAAAATCAAAACACTATTCACACTATTTTGTTACCTTTCTCTAGTCAACAATCTTCAGGCCAGTCTTGATGGCTCAGCCTGTAATCCCAGCACTTTGGGAAGCCTAAGCAAGTGGATTGCCTGAGCCCACGGGGTTGACCAGCCCGGGCAACTTGGTGAGACCTGTCTCTCTACAACAAACAAAAAATTAGCTGTGCATAGTAGCACGCTCCTGTAGTTCCAGATACTTGGAAGGTTGAGGTGGAAGGATTCCTGGTGCCCAGGTGGTCAACGCTGGGATGGCCGTGAGCGTGCCACTGCACTCCAGCCTGGGCAACAGAGTGAGACTCCAACTCAAAAGGAAAATAAATAAATTAAAAATCTCCAGTTTTCCATTTGTTAATTACTTACATGATTTAGCTTTCAAACAATTCAAATTTCCCCGATTGACCTAAAAATATCCTTTACAACTTGTTTGTCCAAATCAGTGTATCCAATCCAAGATTACAAGTTTAAAAGAAAATATTATTTCCAGCTTTGGTGATATGAAAAGTTTTGAAGAATTAACGCATTTTGTTCGATCTTTGAACATTTCTTATTTATTCATTCATTCAGTAAACATTAAATGTCTCAGCCTTTTGTCTCTTGAGAAAATTAGAATCTGAAAAAAAGTTGTATGAGTGGCTGTGTTCTTAATTCTCCCAAGCAAAATATATAGTTTTATTATTGTGGATGAACAGGAGAAAAGTCTTTTTATTACATGCAGCAGATGCCTTAAGACATCAAGCTCTACTTCCCTCACACAATTGTGATTGACAAAGACTAAATATGTAACAGATATTATACAACATAGTAGGTTTAAAAAGGTACGACATTTCACAATGTAAGATAATGTTGGTGGTAAAAACAAAACATGAACATGAACTTACAGGAGATATTAAACATGTGAATATTAATAAATACATACATTCAATTTGTAATTATGAAGTGAAACATAAAATGTCCAACAGAAGAAAGAAATTGAGGATGACTTGAGATTATGTGGTCAAGGCAGAGTACACTGAAGCCAGATTTTGAACTGAGCCTGTGGCCAAGGTTATGGGAAGAATACAAGGGAAATTCCTGAAATGACAAGATGTTGAAGCTCTTTAGGCTAACTGAACATGTGGAAAAGCATAAAGGAAGAGAGTAGAAAGGCAGCTCTCTAGAGAATAAACACATGTGGGGTCATCCTGGACTTTCGAGAACTTGTAGCGTATTATCTTTCTACCCCAGTTCTCTACCCTGCACACCATCTTCTGATATGTACTGGAAGGTTAGCTAAAACTATGAAAGCTTTGATGGAGGAGAGTTCGGAAGAGTAGGAGGATGAACTGGTCAAAACACTGAAATCATAGGTTGTAGTATGTAACAAAAGTTAGAAATGTATATCTTTTGTTCAGTCTAAATGTTGAAAAGTTGAAAATTAAGTAGGCACAGTTAATTGAAGTCTGGGTTCATGGGAAACAAAGGTCCTTATGTTCCTCTTACCCAATGCTTGACTCATGTGTATGGCGTTGCTTGTATATTATCAAGAGTTCTAGTACTATCCTCTTTTGCTAATATGAAACACAGTCTTGCCATGAGTCACATGTAGAAAAATGCCATGGTTTCTGTCCTGATTTATGTAATTTATTAAATTCATGAAATGCTTTAGTTCGTAATTAAAATCTCTTCATGTTATGATACAATTTATCTTTTAAAAATACGTAACACAACTGCTTTTTAATCACAGGACCTGGAAGTCGGTATATAAAAAATTTTATGAGCCGGGCTCGGTGGCTCAGCCTGTAATCCCGCGCCTTTGGGAGGCTGAGGTGAGTGGATTGCCTGAGCCTGCAGGTTCGAGATCCATCTGGGCAACTTGGTGAGACCTCATCTCTACAATAAATCAAAAAATCAGCTGGGCATGGTGGCGCATGCCTGTAATTCCGGCTACTCGGAAGGCTGAGGCGGAAGGATCGCCAGAGCCCAGCAGGCGAGGCTGCGGTGGCCGGGAGCGGCCACTGCACTCCAGTCTGGGCGACAGTGAGACTCCAACTCAAAAAAAACAAAAAACAAAAAAAATAAATAAATAAATAAAATTTTTTTGGAATGCTTTGTCCTAGATATATTTGTTGATTGGCTCTTCTCTCTTATGTGTGTTCCCAAAATCTTTAGAATTGTTTAATTCTCTCCTATGAACTATTCTTATTTTTTAGGGTCTTTTCAGTTGTGATAGTTATTTTATACTATATTTATTACAACATTAATTACCTACTTTCATAACTTTGAATATAAATATATATATCTTTAAGTATGTATATACATTATGAATAAAACTGTGGGTCAACAACTAATCTTTTTTCAGATCTCATGACTCTACGTAGAGTTTAACTTCATGAGGCCACATTTTTTTTTGCATAAATTTATTATTGCAGCTTTTATACATTTACCCATAATAACTAACTTCAGAATTTTGGGTGGGGGAGTTAATTGTAGCACAATAATATTATGTTAGAGAAGATAATAGAGAATGTGTTGAGATAAAAATAAAACATTACTCTTTTTCAACTATGGTTTTTCTTAACATAGTATTTTCTTAGGGGTTTATCAGTGTTGTTAGTATCATGATGACCACTCTAGACTCTAAGCAGAATTGGTGTTTAATTTATTATTATTATTATTATTATTATTTATCTCCAGGGCAGTGGCTGGCACATTGTAGTAGTTCAACATATGTTAAAAGAATATATGATGAAATGTTTAAAAAATTAACTAAGAAGATGTCATGCTTCATAATAAAATAATTAGAATTTTGTTACATTTTAAAGGAGTCATAAGAATATCTTCTAAAATGGATAGAGAACTGCAAGATGAATATTGGGTAATTATTCAAGCCAAAGACATGATTGGTCAGCCTGGAGCACTGTCTGGAACAACAAGTGTATTAATTAAACTTTCAGATGTTAATGACAATAAACCTATATTTAAAGAAAGTAAGTAGAAAACATCTCGTCTTCATTATAATGTAAATAACTGTGTGTTAAATATAGGCAGATGCTAGAATTTACATTCTAAAAGAACTGCACTAGCAATAGAATTATATAAAATAAACTTATTAGTTGTTATAAAGTGTAATTATTTTCATTAGTGTTAAAAATGAAATGCAAATGAAACAGTTATGCATTAGTTTCTATTGTTACTGTTGCAAGTTGTCACAACCATCATAGTTTAAAACAATTTTATTATCTTTAAGAAGTCTGGTATGGATCTCATAAGGCTATGATCAAGAGATTCAGGGCTGTGTTTCTGTTGACTCTAAAGGTGAATCCATTGCCTTGCTTATTTGATCAAATACAGTTCTCATGTTTATAGAATTAAAAAGTCTGTTTCCTTGTTGACTGTAAACTAAGGAACATCCTCAATCTCTAGGCCTTTCTTATGGTTCTTAAGTTATTCCACACCTCTCAAAAATCAGTAAGTGGCGTCAAATACTTCTCACACATACATCTCTCTAACCCACACTTTTACTTCTTTTAAGAACTCATGTAAGCCGGGTTCGGTGGCTCAGCCTGTAATCCCGCGCTTTGGGAGGCTGAGGTGAGTGGAATGCCTGACCCCGCGGGTTCGAGACCCGCCTGGGCAGCTGGCAAGACCGCATCTCTACATTAAATAAAAAATTAGCCAGGCGTGGTAGCGCAGCTGTAATTCCGGCTACTTGGAAGGCTGAGGCGGAAGGATCACCGGAGCCCAGCAGGTCGAGGCTACAGTGGCTGGGAGCGGCCACTGCACTCCAGTATGGGTGACAGAGTGAGACTCCAACTCAAAAAAACAAAACAAACAAACAAAACAAAACAAAACTCATGTAGTTAGTCTGGGACCAGTTGGGTAAAACAGGATCCAGGATCATCTTTGATTCCCCAGATCAGCTGATTGGCATACTGAATTCTACCTGTAGACTTAATATCCTTTTCTTCCTCTAAATCACAAATTCATGGTTCAGGGACATTAGGACAAGAATATCTTTGCTGGGTCATTATTCTGCATATGAAAAGTAATGACTGAAAATGACTATTTGAAAAAAATTGAAGTTACAATAGCCCACAATTGTACTGATCATTTAAGTAATAAATACAAGTACATAGGTGCTTCATAAATAACTTTTTAATTCCACTAGGAGGTGGAATTTCTTTTTTAGGAAATTTTCTTTCTCAGGAAATTCTGTCTTAGCTACAGAAATACATTTATAAGCACTTCCAGAAAGCATGAATAATTATCACAATAGGAAGAAAATTTAATTAGCATAGAACAAAGAAAGAAGTGGGTAAAAATTATATATAATCTACATATATTGTTAATACAGAGAAATCTATCTCTATAGAGAGAGACAGATTTTTATATAGATAGCAATATATAAATATATATATATTTCCTCAACCATAGCATGATTTCTTATATATTAATTGTTGATATACAGAAATAAAATTATTTTTATTATATTCTCTTTCCCATCCTTTCTGTGCCTCGTCCCAGTTCTCAGTCAATTTAAATCATTTTCAATTTTTATGGTCCAAGCAGAATGTTACTTTCACTGATTTCTTTGTGGTAGTATGCTCAATGTTTAAGCACGAGAAGTTAGCATCATAAAATTTTTTTTTTCAAATTCTGCATCATCTACCATTCATTAGGTGCATAGTCTTCAGACTGTTAACATGAATGTGTGCACACACACAAATGCACCCACCTAAATAAAGTAAACAGTACTCAGTTTACCCAATTTATTCAAGGTTCAAGGTTATCAAATGTCTTGATTCAAAAAATATTACAAATCTGTTTTTTAATTTTAAATTTTGTTAGATTAAAAATGTGCCATTATTATATAGATTAATGCATCATTTCCTCTTTGGATGGAATGGAAGTAAAGAGGCAGCAGTTTACACCTTCATCCCAGTGTGGTAAAAAATGTGATGTTAATGGCTCTCTCCACATTCGTGTGGCCCCTGAAGGCAACAAGATAATGTCTAATAAACTTTGAAATACAAAGAATGTTATACAATAATTGGCATATAATATGTAGAAAATAGTGGCTGAATTTATTGAATAAATCTAGTTCAAGTTTTATGCAGATAATTGTGAAACAGCAAGCAAAAGACTGGAAGTTATGATAATTCTTAAGAAAATCTGTTTAGAAAAAAATGCCCTGAAGATTTTAGTATCTTACTCAGTTTAATTTTTATTTTTTCCAACTTTAACTTTTCTAATTTTTGAATAAATTAGAATATTTATAATATATTTAATTCTTGTAGTTTCTCAGAATCATATGTAAAGATGGTTTTTGACTTTCAGTCAGATTTGAGTGTAGAACATGATGCTTGCCTTCTTAACTCTTGTTCACAGCTTCCCTTGTGAGAATCTCACTGCCTTCTCAATTTATATATTCAATACATCTACCTTCTGATGTGGGCAACATTCCCTGCACTCTCAGTCAAGGGCATCTCTCAAACATCTCTTTCTCTATGTTAGTAATGTCCTTTTCTGCTTGTTCATAGCTATTAGAATCCTAACATGTTTGTTTATTGTTGTTTCTTTCATCTTAAAACCAAACAAACATTTTCTTGATGTCATTTCCATATTTAACTATATATGTTGTTAACATTTACCCTGTCTTTATTACTCTCCTCAGACATGTTAGAATGCTCTGCATTTGGGTTTCATCCGTATTATTTGACCAAACTGATCTGGTCATTTTCATCAATACCTTAAGTGTAACTAAATCCAACGTCAGATCTCAGTTCTAATATCGTTTGATTTCCTGGCAGAATTTGACATGGTTAATCCCCTCCTTCTTGAAAAACACAGCCTTTTCTTCTAAATTATTAGTTGCTTTTTTTTTTTTTTAAGTCTTTGCCTTTTCTTTTTCAACTCCATATATTTTAAATGTTGGCACATTTCTGAGGTCAAGGCTTGGACATTTCTCTCCCTTCCACATTCCTTCCTTGATGTTTTATCCAGTCATATTGCTTTACATACCATAACTTCTGTGCTGACAGCTTCCAAATATATACATATATAATATATATATGCAGTCTTAACTTCTCCAATAAACTCCACAGCATAAATCTGTCTACTCAGCATCTTCATTTATATTTATTATACACATTTAAAAATTAATATATGCTTAACTGAGCTACTGACCTCATCTTTCCCCTCTCCTAAGCCACTTTTTCCTAGAGTTTCCCATCTCACAATTTTGGGTTTCATATTACTCAAGCTGAAACTTGGCTTTTTCAATACAAACACTATTGTTTGTGATGAATTAACGATCCAACTTAGATTATACTGGCCAAGTTCATGTACATTCTAATTTCCCACCCATCCTGGATTGATTGGTTCTGCAAAATTCCTGAAAGTTCCTGATTTTCAAAATTCTGTGACACTATTATTGTATTTTAACTACAATAATAGCACTACTAAAATGTCACTTTCATTCTAAAAATTACCAGTAAAATATTCACAATTTTAAATTAACATTTCTTCCATTTAAAAAGTAAAATGTAAAAATGCAATCTGTGAAGTGACTTGCTCTATGCATGTAAGCTAATCAAGAATCCTGCTGAAAAAGAAATGTATTTTATGTACTTCATTTTTAAATTTCTTATAAGTTTCATTTATAAAATATTAACATGTATAATTATGCCATTAAACACATGTTATGCCATACATTGACATGTATGAATAGCTATTGGCACTTTAGGATACAGTGAAAATAATAATTTAAGAATAAAATAGCACTTTATCAGTTTATGCAATTTACTTCTGAAAAAAAAAAGCTCAGTAATTTGTAGTAATATCTAGGTACTTCAAATATATCTGCTTCTCTTTTCTTACAGCCAAATTAATAGTCATCCTTGACTCCGGCATGTTTTTTCTATTACATTCACATACTAACTTTTTGAGGTCTATTCATTTTTGCATTTTCACTATGACTAATGTAATTCGGTCTTAGAACCTAAAAAAACCAAACTATTATACTTGGAACTCAACTGTTAGCATTGTCTTTCCCGTCTTTAACTTACATGTACATTTATTGGTAACTTAGATATCAGATGTTTCTAGTAGAATTGAAAGTTTTTTTTCCAAATTTAATTTAGAATGTTTGAAAGATACAATGATAATAGACCATTGATATTGAAAAGGTATATATATATAAATCATACTGTTGACAGATTTATCTAAGAATATCTGAGAAAATGATAGATGCAAATAAAGGATATTAGCAAAATGTTGAGATTCCAACATAACAAGTGAGATGATACATATGGAGAAAGAGAGAGTGAAAGAGATTGACATTTAGGAGAAATAACTGGGAAAGGTGGGCATGGGTTTTACTACAGATCATACATAAAGGATGCTATCGCTAGATGTTTCTTATAACTACCCAAAATATTTGGAATTTTGTTTTCAAAGGTTTACATCGTCTGTCTGTCTCTGAATCTGCACCTACTGGGACTTCTATAGGAACAATCATGGCATATGACAATGATATAGGAGAGAATGCAGAAATGGATTACAGTATTGAAGAGGATGATTCACAAACATTTGACATCATTACTAATAATGAGACCCAAGAAGGAATAGTTATATTAAAAAAGGTAGACATATTAAAATCATTTACTTTACAGAGTAGTGCAAAATCAAATCAGAAATACGTTTTGTGTAGCTAGTTTTTGCCTCATTTAGTAATTGAAATAACCTGTGATGTATGGATTAGGGAGGAAAGTACTTTAAAGATGAGAGAGCTAGTTGTTACAGAGCTTCTTAAACTATACATAGAACAGGTTTTTTTTTAATTCAACAAAGGACAGACATTTTTAAAAGATCTTAAATATCAGGGAATCGATTCAAAATTCCATGAGACATTTATGTCTAGAGAAGTAAGTTTTAATTCTACATAAAATCTATTATTTCAAAATATTGAGTAACACATGTAAATGACAAAATATAAACAGATCTTTTATGCCTGACTATTAATTATATCAGAGGGATTCATGTACTTATAAAATAAAAGCATATTGGAAGGCCACTGAGACATGCTTTGCCAAATAAAATTGAGGACTTTTTTCTAAGTAATATTTTGAATTACTGAAGTCATTTTCTTCTGTGTATGTTTGGTTTTTTTTTGTAGAAAGTGGATTTTGAGAACCAAAACCAATATGGCATTAGAGCAAAAGTTAAAAACCGTCATGTTGATGATCAGCTTATGAAGTACCATACCGAAGCTTCCACCACTTTCATTAAGATCCAGGTGGAAGATGACGATGAGCCTCCTGTTTTCCTCCTTCCATATTATGTATTTGAAGTTTTTGAAGAACATCCACACGGATCATTTGTAGGCATGGTGTCTGCCACAGACCCAGATCATAAGAAATCTCCCATCAGGTATGTGTTCAAGGTTAGCTTTGGGTCAATAAACAAGTAAACACAGATTATGCTACAAATAAAATTTCATAAAATATTAAACAAGAATATATCTGTATCTATATTTCCTTATATGATACTTAATGAACTTGTAATCATTTCAACAATCAAATTTAAACCAGGAACCACAATATTGACTAACGTCTAGGAAAATAAATAGACGATTGAAAGCACGTGGGATAAATAGTCAATCACCAACTAAAATTCAATACAACTGATTATTTCTTAATTGGGATAAGGAGGTAACAGGAAAGAAATATATATTTTAAGGGTCAAGTCAAAGGTAAATCAGAGCTCAAAATGTGGTTTATTTAAATACTGTTCAATTAAGATGATATTTTTGCCATCTATTAAAATAGTCTTATTTTCACTTATTATATTGTGATTTATTTGCATCCTATTTTTTTTTTGAATTTGAGGTGTAGTATTGTTGGGCAAGAAAAAAAATAACTTATTACATTTTTTCCGTCATCTTTCCTTGCTCACCCATTTTCATTTTCACCCATTTTTTCTTGCTCACCCATAGTTCAGAAAATTACTTAAAACTGCATGTATTGATTCAGATTCTGGATCCTAATTTGCTCTTTGGAGGCATTACAGTAGTACAGTGAAAAAGCTCAATTAAATGTTGGATACCAAAGGATGTTTCCACTTTTTCCTATTCATAAAAGTTGCCCTCCTAAATGTAGCTACAGTTTTTACTTAGTCATAGTGATTTTAGTAATTTTATGTATGTATTTGCACACAAACCCAGTAACTCAATCCAACTCCCAAACTTAAGTGATCCTCCTGCATCAGTCTCCCAATTAGTAGCTGGGACTGTAGGTGTGTGCCACCACACCTGGTTAATCCTTTTAATATTATTTTTTGTAGAGACGAGTCTCACTATGCTGCCCAGTCTGGTCTTGAACTCCTGGACTCAAGCATTCCCCCTGTCTTTGCCTTCTACAGTGCTGTGATTACAGGCATGAGTCACTGTGACTGGCTTTTTTGTTTTTAAAAATTTATCTATGAACTTGTGAATTGTTTTTCAGAAATTGCCAAATAACATATAATTTTTAAAAATGCTTTGATTAAGATGTTCAATATGTTATCATTTATAATAGTAAATGTTGGAAACTTTCTACTCTTTTTTTTTTTTTGAGTTGGAGTCTCACTCTGTCGCCCAGACTGGAGTGCAGTGGCCGCTCTCGGCCACCGCAGCCTCAACCTGCTGGGCTCCAGCGATCCTTCCCCTTCAGCCTTCCAAGTAGCCGGAATTACAGGCATGCGCTACCATGCCCAGCTGATTTTTTGATTTATTGTAGAGATGAGGTCTTGCTGCCCAGGCAGGTCTCGAACCCGCGGTCTCAGGCAATCCACTCACCTCAGCCTCCCAAAGGTGCGGGATTACAGGCTGAGCCACTGAGCCCGGCTGAAACTTTCTACTCTTAAGGATAGAATTAAGAGAATAAATTATGATTTATAATGATACTTATGAAGCATAGATAGATACATGGCATACATTTGAAGCATAATAAGAATTGGTAATTGAATGTCTATGACGTGAAAATACTACACATATATTTCTTAAAGGATAAGAATGCACACAAATATTAAAAGGTTATGTGTTTTAACAACATTATCACTGGTGGCTAAATACATTTTCAATGTAAAGCATTTCAGCTAATAATTTCCACTTTTATACAAAAAATAATTACTTTTTCAAATAACTTTAACCTATAAAGTAAATAAGTTTAAATGTTTTCACAGATATTCTTTTATTTAGAAATATCTTTTAAATAAAATTGCTCTTTCTGTGTGTCTGTGTGTGTGTGTGTGTGTGTGTGTGTGTTTGTGTGTGTATCAGGTTCACTTAAGACACAGACGTTTGGTTGTTTTCCACATGATATAGTTAATTTCATAAATGTTCAAAATACATATCATGAAAACAAAATTATACGTGAATGAAAATAGTCACTTAGGCATATTTTAAGAAATTTCTTTTTGTTTTTTTCTTGTCGCTCTCTTTTTTTCCCCCTTGGAAGCAAAAGATCCACAAAGTGTTTGAACATAAAATGCAAAATGATTTCAATTTGAATTTTAATTTGATAATATTTCTTCCTTAATACTCACTCCAAGATAAAAGAAATGAAAACCAAAGGAAATATTATGACGTTGGATGTTAGCCTTAGGGATGTTCCATTGTTTTTGGAGAAACAGAGCAACACATAGTAAACAAAGTAAATTATACCCCATTCATTTAACATATATTAGTTTCTCCTACTGAATAAGAATCATCTGCTGTTTCTGTGAAACATGGCATTTCCCAGGCTCGGCTTCAGCAAGTCTTGGATGACATAAATAAACTAGTTGAATAAAATATTATTGTTATTGTTAAGGTCAGAGAAGCTTGAGAAGTAATATCTATCTTGGTATGACATAATAATAAACCATATATCAAATGTTTTTGAAAATGTGGTACTGAATTAAGGAAGAATGCAAGACTTAGATTTAAAAGTGAGATGATAGAATGTTTTGAAAGAGGCTAGTATGGTATATATTAGAGGAACAGAGAACATATGTAATAATATTATTATCATAAAATTGTAAGGAACTTCATTAAAATTTTCCTTAAGACTTTCATGCTATCTCCAAGACTACGTACTACTGCTAAGGAATAGCAGCTTATGTTCCCCCAAATTCAGAAGGTGGGTTGTACGGGAGAAATTCAGCCACAAGGGTAGAATCCTAATGATTGAGATTAATGACCTTACATTGATTACATTACATTAATTACATTACATTAATGACCCTAGAGAGCTGTCTCACCCTCTCTCTGCTCATGAGGATACGATGAGAAGTTTGCAAGGAGGGCCTTGTCAGAAACTACAGTCTACAGAGTGAGAAGTACATTTCAGTTGTTTATAAACAACCCGATCTCTGGTATTTTGGTAGAGAAGCCTGAGTTAAGACAATTACCATGTTATTTGGATTCCTGATACAGGGACTGTTGTATTCTTTTGCCGTTACTGGGTATAATTTACTCTTTGAACATTATTGAAATTTCCCTTTAATTAAGCCTCAAGTCAAATTTTGAAATATTTTGAGGAAGTATGAGAAAGACAGTATGTTGTTTTCTGTTAGAAAAAAAGGCGTATAAACCCAAAGCAACAAGAAAATACAAAATAAAAAGATTAAATCACACGTAATAAAATGGAAAGCAATAGAGAAATACAATTAAGCCAGAAGCTGGTTCTTTTAGAACATCAATAAAATGTTTCAGTCTGAAGCCAAACTGACTTGACGGGGAAAGGAAAAGAGAGAACAAGAGATAAAGACACAAACTACTATTATCAGAAATGAAAGAGCATGCATAAATATTGATCCCATAAACATTACAAAGATTATAGGACTTTGAACAACTCTATGCCCATAAATTCGGACAAACTTCTTGACAGAGACCACTAAAATTTATAGTAAAAGATAAATAATTTTAATAATCATATACGTTTATATACATGCACGTCTATACATATACACCACCATATATATATATTTATATATATATGTATGTATGTATGTATATATATACACACAAATATAAAATCAAATATTCAGTTAAAAACCTTCAAAAAAGAAGCCGGGTTCCGTGGCTCAGCCTGTAATCCCGCGCCTTTGGGAGGGTGAGGTGAGTGG
>NW_007249393.1:113652-174535 GCF_000164805.1 Carlito syrichta | reverse complement strand
GCCACTGCGCTCCAGTCTGGGCGACAGAGTGAGACTCCAACTCAAACAACAACAACAACAGCAACAACAACAAAAACCTTCAAAAAAGAAAAGAAAGAAACATTTCCAGGCCAAATTGATATCACTGATGAATTTTATCATACATTGCAGGACAAAATAACGACAGACCAATATCCCTCATAAATAAGAATACAAAATTTGTAATAAAAATAGCTGTAACCCCAGTCTCTTCCAGAAAGCATAGTACAGTACTAACAACTGGGGAGCACGCAGGAATGGAAGGATGCTTCCAAATGTTAAAATATTTTGCTATAAATTGCCACAATGACAGATTTTAAAAGTCATACGATCATCTCAATAAATAAATAAATAAATTGACAATGTTAAGAATTAGAACAATAGCCGGGCTCGGTGGCTTAGTCTGTAATCCTGTGCCTTTGGGAGGCTGAGGTGAGTGGATTGCCTGAGCCCGCGGGTTCAAGACCCGCCTGGGCAGCGAGACCTCATCTCTACAATAAATAAAAAAATCAGCCGGGCGTGGTAACACATACCTGTAATTCTGGCTACTCGGAAGGCTGAGGTGGAAGGATCGCCGGAGTCCAGCAGGTGGAGGCTGCGGTGGCCGGGAGCGGCCACTGCACTCCAGTCTGGGTGACAGAGTGAGACTCCAACTCCAAAAAAAAAAGAATTAGAACAATATTCAGAATTACTGACAAAAATAATGAATATAAATAGAATCACAATTTCAAACTTTAAACTTTGTTACAAGGCTACAGTAACCAAGAAAGCTTAGTACTGCCACAGGAACAGACACATAGACCAATGCAGAAGGGAATCTTCTTAACTACAAAAAGAGTATCTTTTACATTATATACCTAATATTTTGCATAATGATGAAATATTATGTGTTTTCTCCCTTAGATTGAGAACAAGAAAGGAATGTGTTCTACTATCAGTTCAATACTATATAATATTGGATGTCCTGGCTATGTAATAAGCAGTAAATACATACATAAAAAGATAAATAAATATAAAAATTGAAAAAAATATATAAAGATTGAAAAATATATAAATTTTAAAAGTGGGGTTTTTTGCTTGCAGATGATCTTGTTATGTGCACTGATAATTACAAGATATTTATAAAATGCCTAGTAGTAAGTGAATTTTTCAAAATAGAAAGATATAAAATTATTATAAGTTAAGCATATACTGACTGACCCTAAAACCTGTCAGTTCTACTTTAAAGTATTTAGTCCTCCCACAAAAAAAGAAAACATGTTATCGGTTAAAATGCTTCCCCAAAAATATATGTTGAGTTGTAATATCTATTGTCTCTATATGTGACCTTGTTGGGAAATAAGAGTTTTTGTAGAGGTAAATAGTAAAAATAAGGTCATTCTGGAGTAGGATGGGACTTTAATCCAATGCCTTTGGTATCTTTATAAGACAGAAACACACAGGAAGAAGATAGTCATATGACAACAGAAGCAGAGGTAGGATCCGTACGTCTGTAAGTCAAGGAACAGCAATAATTGTCAGAAAACACAAGGAGCTAGAAAAAAGGAGAGGTTCTCCTTTCAGGTTTTGGAGAAGGCATGGCTTCCTTGATACTTTTATTTTAGACTTTTAGCATTTAAAACTCAGAACAAATGATTTTTGTTTTCAGACACCCAGTTAGTGGTGTTTTGTTGTAGCAGATCTAGAAACTTGTTCACCATTACTGACAAGAAAATCTATATGCGGACATTTATGGCAGCTTGATTCAAGATCTCCAAAAAGGATAATTAACTCAAGTATTCTTCAATGGGTGAATGGATTAAAAACAAAACAAAAACAAATAAACCAAACCTGTGGCACCACTATAGAGGTATTACAATCAAAGAGGAAGATGATAGAATCATTGTCCATTGTTAGGGTGGTATCCAAAGCTAGAAATATTTAAGCAACTAATATATAACGAAATTCAGTTTATATGATGAGAACTGGTTCATTTTTTATTGGGATAAAATTATGAGTTGGTATTAATATAGATAAAGGTACACATTTTTCTTATAGATCTACTGCGATGATAAATACAGAAGGGTGAAAGTACCAGGAAATCATTATTAGCACACCAAAGTCCTAATTATTGTGGGCATTATTCACTGATGAATACTAAAATTACTAGGAAGGTATTTGAGGAGAAGTAAAGTAATTTCAAAATATTTTTCGGATAATTTTATTAACAACAAAAAGGAAAATAGTAGCTTTGCAATAGAGAAAGGTAGAAGACCTCACCTAATTAATCAAGACTTTTAATCACCCTTCATAAAATAGGTACCCCTGATATGGTAGCTAAAGAAAGGGAGATGAATTCTGAGTTATTTTTGTGAAAAATGTATAACCTTCATCTAATTATGAGAAAGCATGAGACAACCCCAAATTGAGAGACATTCTATCAAATAACGAGCTAGTCCTATACAATAGCATCAACTTCTTGAAAGATAAAGATATTGAACTGTGTAGTAGCCACAGGACACATAGAAATGAAATGCAATATGGAATTCCAGATTCGACAGTAAAAAGGAAAAGAACATGAGTGGAGAAACTGGTGAAATTCAACTATTGCTTGTACTTTAGGAAACTACATTATAGCAGTTAATTTCTTAGTTTTGAAACAATACCATTACTTGGGCTTTATATAGGATTTAACACTACAAGAAGCTGGGTGAAGGTCATATAGAAACACATTGTACTGTTTTTGCAATATCTTTGTAGTCCAGAATTATTAAAATATGTAATTAATTGAATAGTGGGAAAATTATCAATGCTAAATTTGGCGAAAGTGATGATGGTGCATATCAAAATAGCACAACTCTTTACTATGTATGAATATTCTGATGTTTGTCTTCTAATTTTAAAAAGTAAAAGGGAAATATATATGAATGTTTTACACATATGTAAAATTTAATTAGCTAAAACTTATATTAACACTAAGGAAATTTCATCTGATGAAGATGGAGTGACCTAACTTTGTGGGTCTAGAAGTGATTAAGAAAAATAACGAATATTACACATTACTGCTTATATCACATTATACTTTCTAGCATATTCACTCTTCCTAGAGGCCTACATCTATTTTCTATCTGTTTTTATTTTTTATGGGACCTAAACCTGTTTGCTGTTGACTGTGGCTCTTCTTCCTAATTTCTAACAAATGCTTTTAAAAATATTAGAAACTATGAATTCCTACCAAACTTTTAATAGACTTTATTTAGAATAATATTTTATACAAAAAGGATTAGATGTTTAATTCAAAATAGTAACTGTTAAAAAATTGCTTAATTTTGCTAACAAATCTATGAAGTAGGAAATGCAACCACTTGTATTTTAGGAAAATGCTTATAAATGTTTTAAAATGAGTACAGTTAAAACTGAATTTCTCCAAAGCCTAACTTTTTGTAATTTCTATTTAATCCTTCTCTGAACACCATGCTACAAATTAGTATAATATTTTTAGAAACCTTTCAATTCAAGATTAAAATATTCTCATCTTTTGCCACATAATTATGGCAAACCTCACTGATATCTCATCAAAGTCTTTAGGACTATACATGCAGTGAGAAGCCATTATGGAACTCTAGTTATTACTCCTCTTTAATTTTTATTATTAATCATTTGCAAGTAGATGAGACATGCTGAGTACTTCAAAGACTTCTTTCATTATGAAGTTTGAGATCATTTTTCAGATTTTTACATGAGGGAATTTTGTAACTTGGCTGCCTTTCATGCATGATCTAACATATTGAAGCTAGTATACTTTAATTGTGGAATGAATATATATACACATATATACATACACACACACACACACACACACACACACACACACACACACACACACATATATATATTAGATTCCTAATTCCAGATTCCATATTTCAGAAAATTGTCTGATTCTAGAAATTATTTAGATCTTCTGAAAGAATTAAAAATCTATATGCTATGTAAAGAGAATTTTGTTTTTTATAAAAGTGTTTCATTCAAGCCAGCAGAAACAAACTGTAATGTGAAAGATACCAGTAATAATCTAGGCTGAGAATATTTTTTACTTTGTTTGAAAAAATAATTTAAAAGGTTGATAATCATTGTTATCCTTACTTATTTGCACTTCTTTTCACAAATGTCTTTTGCCATTTCTTTTTAAGTAAGTCATTCTTCTATTAAACATTTTTTTTTTGACATGAGAATGAGTGACGTGTTTAGATTTCACATCCATTAATTTAAAACTGAAGTCACTGGGTGCAGTAGTTCACGCCTATAATCCCAGCATTTTGGGAGGCTGAGGTGACAGGATTGCCTGAGCCCAGGAATTCGAGACCAGCCTGGGAAATTTGGTGAGACCTCAACACTATAATAAACCAAAAATTAGTTGAACTTGGTGGCACGTGCCTGTAGTTCCACTTATTTGGAAGGCTGAGGCAGATCACCTAAGCCTGGCAGATCTAGGCTGCGGTGGGCGTGAGCATGCCACTGCAATCCAGCCTGGGTGACAGAGTGAGAGACTCCAATACAAAAAAAAAAAAAAGGGAAGAAAGTAGAATCTTTGCAAACAGGAAAACCAACAGCTCTTCATTTTTTCTCATTCTCTCTCTCTCTCCTACACACACACACACACACAAACACACACACGTATTCACACATACAAACACACGAAAAAATAAAAAATTGAAGTCATTTTAGTTTTTCTATCTCCACTGGGTTGAATTTTAAATATGAGAATAATATTTTGAAAACTGCTCAGCATTATATTAAATATGTAGAGTATGAATTTTATAATTTAACGTATTGCTTTAAAATAATGTTATGTAACAATCATATTGAGAAGATAATATTAAGAAGTACTTTCCTTTTGGTTCAGGTATTCTATAACTAGAAGCAAAATGTTCAATATTGATGACAATGGCACAATCACCACAACGAATCCACTTGACCGGGAGATCAATGCTTGGTACAACTTAAGTATTACAGCTACAGAGAAATGTAAGTCCTCAGTTGGGAACTATACAGTTGGTGGATACACAAAAAACCCCACAATGTATTTATTTAAAAAGTGTATTTATTCTTACATGTTTAAACTTCAATCACAAAGTATTATTAATACCCTCCATTTGGTGCAATACACCCATCGAGATGCTTTTTCCATCTCAATGGAAACAGTTTTTGAACTTCTCAGCTCAAAACAGTTTTTGAACTTCTCAATTTTGATGCCTTTTAGTGCTTCTGGAGGTATTTGTTTCACCTCTTCCACATGGGCAAAACATTTCCTGTGAGGACATTTTTCATCTGGGGAAATGGAAAAAAAATCACTTGGGGTGAGAATGGGGGAATAGGGAAAGTGGGGCATGGGAGTCACTCAGCGGGTGTGGGCAAGTGCCTTGTAGTGGTGGAATAACCAGTTACCTGTTTGCCACAGCTCAGGACGTTTCCATCACAAATCGTTATGCAATCTTCTCAAAACTTTGAGATAAAAACTTTGATTAACCATTTGATCTAGAGGAACAGATCTGGAGTTTACTGCAAGAAGCTTGCGCTCCTAAAGATAATTCTGGGTTTTTTGGATCCCCCTCATATAAAGCATGTCATAATTTCTAAACATGGAGACAAGGCTTCTTAAAAATATTGTTGGAATAAGATTTAAATGATCTTTTACACATTAATGTATGCACATGTGTATTTTATTTTTCATTTTAGATTAATATTTGCTTATGCCTGCTATAGCTTATTTATATGCTTACCACTAAATATGTCCTGAGATATTTTTCTTGTTATAACAGCAAATGATGTATAAAACAAAAATAAATTGAGGAAACCACAAACTATCAATAAAATTTGCCTGATATTCTAAAACCCACTTGTTATATAGTTATATGTTTGCAATATTTTCCAGAGATATATGTTCAAATCAATTTTTTAAACATACATTTTCTATAAGTTCCTTTTCAAATGATTAGTTTAATTTAAAAAAGAAGACTGTTGTATACTTTCAAAAAAAAAAAATGTATTCACTCTGTAAAGACAACTCCGGGTAGAAAGAAGCTATAATATTTATTCCATAAAGCAACATTTTCAAATTAGAGATGTGCTTAGGTAATGATGCACATTGTTTTACTAGTAATAAACATCATTATTAGTTTGTAAAAAAAACGAATCTAAAAGTCAAATATAAGATGCTTGTGCCTCATGGTATATCTAGGATAGAATGTTAAAACGATTCCAGCACATTAAAATAAAGTAATCGCCCAAGTAAGCCTTTTAACACATCATCACTTAAAATCAAACATAGAGTAATGAAATTATGGTAAATAATCCCTTCTGGGAGCACAGGCAACGATGCGCCTGGGATTCCAAGCTAAGCAGGGTCGCTGCGGTTTAGCGCTTGGAGGGGAGACCTTCCGCCAGGGGAGCGCCGCCCCGCTCCAGGCCCTCCCTTGCTTTAAAGCCGGGCTCGGTGGTTCAGCCTGTAACCCCGCGCCTTTGGGAGGCTGAGGTGAGTGTGGATTGCCTGAGCCCGCGGGGTCGAGACCCGCCTGGGCAACTTGGCGAGACCTCATCTCGACAATAACTCAAAAAATGAGCCGGGCGTGGTAGCGCATGCCTGTAATTCCGGCTACTGGGAAGGCTGAGGCGGGAGGATCGCTGGAGCCCGGCAGGTGGAGGCTGCGGTGGCCGGGAGCGGCCACTGCACTCCAGTCTGGGCGACAGAGTGAGACTCCAACTCAAAAAAAAAATAATAAATAAAATAAAATTGCCATCACACAATATAAGATTACCAAAATCATTGCCACTATTTAGTCAATGGATTTTTTTTTTTACTGTAAAAGATTAAAATTGTGATTATAAAATATCCTAGCACATACCCTTTCTTATAACTAATTTGGTATAGAATTTCGATTATCTCATTCTCTTTTTGGCATTTTCTAAAGACATGAAACATATCTATCTTATTTCTCACTTTATTGAACGATTGACCGGTGATATGGTGAAGTGGAAAGCATCTCATTTTTTGCAATGCACTGAATAGCTCTAGGAAAACACTGCAAGGGAACTTAGGCCTAGATTTTGAATGTTCTGTTTAACTAAACAAAAAAGGATGAGGAGCAAATGTTACAATCGAATAAATGTCTGTTGCAACAGAGAAAATGTCAAGGTTTTTCTTGTCAGAAAACATAAATATGTTTATTCTAACAGCAAGTCTTTATTCGTTGCATATTTCTGAGATTTTTTTTAAGGGAAAATTGTTTAGAAAAAGCTTTTGTAACAGTGGATAAGCAATTTTCATGTATTTTTTTCATTCACACACAATTTTTTAAAAGATGGTATGATTGAAGTCATTTTAGAAGTATCTTGGGGAAAATATGAATAAGTACCAATTTCTTACTACCGTGATATTAATATTGTACCAAAAGTAATTAAGTTTGGGCATTTAAGCTACGATTGTGATGTAAACAAACCACCTGACCAGTGAAAAGCAAGGCATCACACAAGTTAGTCCTTGTTTTAAAAAGCACTAACTGCATGTGCTAACTACCTCATTGAAAAGCTTTTGCCATAGCCATTATGCTGATCATAGGAAATAGATGTTCCATTTTAACATTTGTTTTTTTCCAGCAAATGAAGTTCATTGTGCTTAGTTTCTTTCCTGGAAAGTTTGCCAAATTAAGCCCAAAACTATTTATCAGTATGCCAGCTAAATAAATGAAACTACTAACTCCTTTAAAGTGAAGCTGTGGAGATATATGTATGTTTTATACAGTCAGGTCAATGGTTTAATTGGAACTTAATTTTAAGCAAAGTTTTCAGACAAACAGATAAAAACTTTACATAAATTTCTTATTAATTTCTTTTCAGTTTATTCATGTCTTAAATACTTTGTACAACTTACTTTAGCAAAAATATAGTCTGTGATGATACATTGTGTTTAAATCGCATGAAATATGAATCTTAAATTTTTTTCTATAATTCCATCTTGAAATCTCTAGAATTTTTTTGAATTTAAAATATTTTGATCATCTCTTATTATCCAAAATGTAACACAGATGAAAAATTTCAAAATGATGATTCCTAAAAGTTTCTGTATTTCCTATAGGCCATAGATTTGTGTGTGTATAATCTATCTTGCAAATTTTAATTTTTCATTAATTGAAGGTAGCAATTTATGTTAAAATTGTAACTGTTGTTTATTAAGGAAATATAATTGTGAACAAAATCTCACCCCAACCCAGGAAACCTCTCCACAGAGAGGGAATAGAAAGAAAACTTTTATCATTGAAAAGAACTAAATACAATGTGATGTGCATTATAGGAATTCTACTAAGAGATTACTGAGATAGAAAGGAATCTTACCTTTTTATATAGTCAAACAGATATAACCCATTACATATGTGTTTTCAAGCTAAAAAGTATCTAGATGTTAAGTAAGAGGACTTAACATCATTTGTCACACAAAATTCAGCCCAAATTCAGTGGGTACTTGGAGTCACCACCTGTGTTTGTTATTTGGCTTTATTCAAAGGAAAACTAAATTTTCCATATACCTGGAGTTATGACAAGTGGTGGTTTCACAACTTGAAACAAGGTCTTTCCTGGTATGTCTTCTATCCCTCCACAGGAAGTAGGCTATAGGGATGCCGTATTCCTTGATGACTATATTTCTAAGAGATGTTCCCCAGTATCCAGAAGGACAATCTTGAGTTGTAAAGTTTGCAAATGATGTATTTAGATTTTAGGAGATTCACACACACTTCAAAGAAGCAGAAAAAAGAACTTACAACTAGTAGTTTTTTTAAAAAAGAGAACACTCTAAGAAAATAAAGAAAAAAAATTCCTTTATTTTTGACAGGCAGTATCAACTCTCTTACTTCTAATTTGTATTCTTCTTACAAATTACCATTACAAATAGCATGGAGATTAGAAGTAAAAACATTGATACAACTACAAGAATCCTCCACCCTTTAGTTGAATGCAACTTTCCACAGCTTTTTTAAAGAAAGGGAGAAAGATTAAAAATAATAAAATAAAAATGTACTATATATTATGCCATAACTTTTTAAAATTTTATCAAACATATGTCTTCTGAGTTGATATAATAAATTAATTATATTTAACATTTTTTTGCTCACATGTTTAAGTAATATTTTAAGTGCTTTATATATCACCATTTAATCTTTACAACAGTTCTATAAGGTGGTTACTAGTATCACTCCCACTTTATACCAACTGAGGCAAACAGTGATCAAGCATTGTTCTCCAATTGAGAACCAAGATTCAAACCCAAGTTTTTCAGTTTTTGCGCTTACGATAATAATATGTCACATTGACTCATTTATTTTCATAAATCCACAGAATGTCATATATCAGCTGTAATCTATTCTTCCCAATTCTTATACATTGTACATTTGAGTTACTTCCAATTATTTGGATGTGATGCAAACAACACTGGAATGAATATAATTGCATCACTAACTCATATAGCAGCATCTCGGACTAGAGCTTACTCTTCCTAAAATGTGTCATAAACATGTACAGTGTAAATCTTATTGTCCACTGCTGAAGTAGGTTGCAATAAAGCTTTATATCCCCTTTTCAGTATTCTTCCATCACTGGGTGCTGTTCTATCTATCACATAACACAAACTGAATGAACTAAACTATTGTTCTCCTCACTTCTGGCGAGAGTCCTTGTGAATATCATGATAGACAAATACGTTTGAACAGGGGAAAACTTCGCCCAACCTTTTCCCCCTCGCTTGCTTCCACCAGAGTACATTTAACAATGTCTGAAGATGGCTTGCGTTGTCGCCCTGGAATAAAAGTGTTTTATAGGCATTTAATGCACAAAAGTCAATGATGCTGCTAAGCATCATATAATGCACAAGACAATTCACCACAACAAATAATTACCCAGTCCGAAAAAGTCAACAATGATGAAGTTGAGAAACCCTGTTATAAATCCTTAAATATCAACTTCTGTGAATTTCTAGTTAGCAATTTTGTTTCCCGAAATCTCTTTTTTATATCAATTATAGATTTAAATATCAGGTCTATTAATATTTCAACTTGTGATGCTAATATTTTCCCAGATTAATGTTTTGTTGCTACTTTGACTCTTTAAAAATCATTTTTGCCTTAAATTTTTTTTTTTGAGTCAAGTTTCATTTCTGTCACTCAGGCTGGAGTGTAGTGGCACAATCACAGCTCATGGCAGCATCAACCTCCTGGGTGAAGGTGATTCTTCTGCCTCAGCCTCTCAAGTAACTGGTACTACAATCAAGTATCACTACGCCTGGCTAATTTTCAGATTATTTTGGAGACAAGTTCTCACTATGTTGCCCAAGCTGGTGCGGACTCCTGAGATCAAGCAATCCTCCTGCCTTGGCCCGACCAAGGGGGGAAAAAAAGTTTTTAACCATAATTTTCTTTGATTGTAGTTTGTGAATTTCTTGGTTCACTTAAAAAACCTTCTCAGCTCAATGTTGGCAGCAATTCTCCTGACAACACCCGACCAAGAAAATAAAAAATTTAACCATAATTTTCTTTGACTTTTTGATTGCAGTTTTTGAATTTCTTGGTTCATTTAGAAAACCTTCTCAACTCAATATTTCCATAAAAACTTTAGTTTTTAAAAAATATTATTGTATTTTAAAATATATTTAGATTTTTATTCCATATTCATTTTTGTTTTTATAAACTGTAGAATCGATCCCTGAAAGTATAATCTCTCATTTTTGCTTTTAAAAGCTAAACTCTAAATTTCAGTGGTTCAGAGCAATAATTACCATTTCTACTTCAGCTTTGATCTTATGCAAGTCAATTAACTGTAATTTTTGAGACTAAATGGTCTATCAATGTCTTCATTAGTATAGTTGAGAAGGATGGTAATATATATATATATTGATCAGGATAAAATGAGTGAATACAAGTACTTTCAATAATTTCTGAACTTTAGCAAACTGTATGTACCTGACTATTCTTGTACTACTTTTTCTAATCAAATATGATAGTCTATAGCAGATATAATGCACTCAATAAATATTGCTGGAGTCGAATATATTGAACACAGCATTTTATTCTAGGCTATATTGTTGATAAATGTGGGAATCATATAGAGGTACTTTCTCAGATAGCTTTTTTAAAGTAAAATAAAAATATAACACAAAGCCTACAATGCAATTGTTAGATGCTTTTTAAAAATATGATATTAAAATATTTTAAAATTTTCATTCTGTATATTCAATTTGCAGACAATGTACAACAGGTCTCTTCAGTCCCTGTGTATGTGCAAGTTCTTAATATTAATGACCATGCTCCTGAGTTCTCTCAGTACTATGAGACTTATGTTTGTGAAAATGCAGGCTCTGGTCAGGTAAGAACACATAGTAAATTACCAAAGTCTAAACAATATATTATTGTGTTATATATTCTATGTTGTTTTTTATTTAATATATAACATTGTTATCGATGATGTATTATTAACATAGTGATATATAATAATATATTTTACTTTTTATAACATAATATTTTATTGTAATTTATATACAAATGCCATATATAAATTAATATTATAATTTTTGTTATATGTTCATACCATTTTGGAATGTTTAAAAATGAATTCATTTAAGCTATATTAATTACATGCTTTTATATTGTGAATGCTGTATAATATTTAAAAATTTTAAAATAACATGTAAACTTTAAGGTTTCTACTTTCAAATTCCTCAAATGTTTAAGAAATCTGGTAACACAAGGCATTTAATGGTTTATTTTTGTAGCATATTTATTGTTCAATAGTTCATCTACCCTTTGTCAATAGAATTAATATTTTGTTATTCTGTGAATTAAACAATCATAGTTTAGTTACTTTTTAAATTCATTATAAAGATAAAGGTAAAATGGCGCATAAGCATAAACTTGGAGGGGAAAGCACTGGCATTTTTTCCATAATTTATAATCACTGTATAGATAGTAACAAAATTAAAACATAGCTTTATACGAGTTACTAGATAAGTAAGAATTTATGAGAGCATACTCATTTTGAAATATACTAGCAATACTTTATAATTTATTTCACACATTTTCTCCTCTGAAGCTCACTTATTTGTAAAACATGAACTTTAAATTAAATTGTTACTTATGTACACCTAAGCTCTCTTACATAACAATTTTACATCAATTTTAGGGGTCCTTAGAGACTATAGAACACCATTATAACCATAGGCTATTTATTTTTAAAAATTGTATAATCTAGTTTTCATAATACTGAAAAAGTAGTATAAAGTCACTATAAACTCAATAAATCTGACTAGCCTTAAATTTACCAATGAAGCTAGTCAGAAACCACTTGGATTTTACAAAAGCAGAAATTATATTAATTTACCAATAAATACTAGGAGTGAAAGTTATGTTTTATTTTCAATTTCCAAATTTGGTAAGGAATAGCATATTTTAAGAAATAAGTATATCTTCATTGTTGCTGATTATTCAACTATTGCATAGTGGAAACTGTCAATAGTTCTTAAAATGTTTAGTGAACTTTATTCAGTTAAGTCTTTGCTACAATAAAATTTTATACTGGAAATAACTCTCAAATATTGCCTATAAATCTCTTAAAAATATTTTCAAGGATACTAATTCATGGTTATAAATATACAAATGACTTTTGAAAATTAAAGTATTCATTTATAATGGGTTAGAATGCATGGTTTTTTGAGAAAGTGAAAGGTGAATATAAAACTTTCACGGACTCTGTAATGTGTTGTGCTGATAGCTAGAATCAAAACTGAACTAATTTAAAATTTATGAACATAGAATATAGGGTAGAAGAAACCACAACTACAGAACACATGTGAACTGGGAATCATGGCTCCTATAGAAACTAGGCTTCACCATTTCTCTGAACTTGGTAGCATGAGTGGATTTTGTACCTAGAAATTTGACATATATAATGTTCCCAAGCATCATAAACACATCTGGTTACTTAGACACACCAAGAAATATAATAAGCAACTTTTAAATATAACTTATGTAAACCTAACAGATTATACTTTAAATGTAAACCGGTTTTCTTCAAATATAAGTAATTTTGGAAATGATGTATCTTATAGTTTCTAATAAATATTAAATGTACTTATTACAGGCAAATTGTATTTTTACCATTGTAATAAGTAAAATTACATTTTATATTTATTATAATTATATGCTTTATATTTAGATTTTAAAACTAATATAGTAAATTATTTTATATACTTTACATAAATATGAATTTATTTGGATTACCCATTGATTAGACAGCCTGTATTTGAACTTAAAATGAGACTTTTACTATATCTTCTATGCACTTATTTCTATAAATGTCACTCATGTTAAGTATATTTATTTAACAGAGTTATATATTCAGTGGTCTCAAATGGGTTGAGGTTATTGGGTAAAATATTTGGGAATACAGTATGTTTTTTGTAATAAGAAACTTGACATCTAGGCTAGGGCACTAGACTTGGTTGATAAATATTTCTAAGATAATGCTACCTAACTCCAGTGACCACAATGTACCTTTTATTGTAACCCCTCAATTGTTAATAATTACAATTGTAAATTGCAATGTTTATAATAATCTTTTTCTACTTTTGTATGATTTGAAAAGATGGACATATGCATTTCTAGTCGGAACTAGTTTTCTTCGCCTTTGCATTAGAATTTGTTCATATCTCTACTTAGTGAATGGAACATTTGTCTTGTCATAGATCTTAGCTTATAAACCACAGCTCAGAAACCAATATATTTGAAATACAGTGGGCTAATCACCCTTTTTGGGAATGAGTATCACTGCTAGTGAGCAGAAATTATGATTCTAGGACTTTAGGCACAGCAGAAGTAATGGCAGAGAGCAGAGAACATGAAATTTCCTATAGCACGATTCTCTAGCTTTGATGCCCAAAAATTCCAGTTTTTTTTTTTTTCCTTATACTAGCACATAAAAGTGCAAAAATTCCTGACCCGGTTGCTCTTTGATTTGGTCCCAATTTTATCTTTTAAAAAAATTGTTTTCTTGTTAACCATCTAAACTGCTTGTTTTTTAAAATATAGATCATGCTTTCTGCTTTATAGGTTTCTTCATATCAACCCTTATTTTTTGAAATGATATAATCTATTACTATTAAAATTTTAAATATAATTTAAAGTGAATTCAAATGCCACATAATCACCAAACCATTTTTAACAAATATATATTGTGTACAATGTTCCAGGCACTATTCTAGTAACATATAAACATTAACATCAGTTAATTCTTACAAAAAAATGAGGACATTATTTTACATGACTCACTTTACAAGTAAAGAAACTGAGTCTCAGAGAAGTGTTTCTTCCCAAAAATATGTAATTACTTTAACCCAAGAACAAGCATTAGAATCCTTGCATGCAACCATGATAATTTCCTGCCTCTGTCCCTGGTGTGCTCACGTGAATCTCTCTTATATTTTGTCAAATGTGTCATCTCTAGTTTTGCATGTTTTTAGATTATAAGATTCTTGTTGACTATAAGTTTGAATCAATATTTTTGATAATATGCAGGTTTGTTCTCAATAAAATCTACTTGAATAAGTGAACAGAGAATGAGAACACTATTTCTTTAAACATTTATATAGTACTTTATTTTTAAAATTAACCTTTTTTTTATATTTAAGTGCATAGAAACTCAAGTTCTTAATATGAACCAGATACACTATTTTAAGAAAGGTAGAAACAGATCAAAAAATCTTTTTCCTAGTCATGCTTTTAATTTGGAGTCCTCCTAAAGTCATCCTATTAGTTTAGAACATTATTTTATCCCTAAAGCTATAAACACTTCTCTGGGTCTTCAGTTCTTTACTTGTAAAGTGAGTCATGTAATATAAAGTCCTCATTTAATTCTCAAAAATATGAGTTTATTATCTTTAATATTTATAAGATATTATTATTTTTGAAATACTTAGAATTACTAGGGTCTCATCCTCCCGCCCTCCTTTCCTTTTGTTCTTGTGGCATCAAGCTGTTTATTGATTATATTGATAATTTTGTTTTTATTTTTATTGTTTGTTTTCTATTATTTTTTATTTCCACTCTCAATTATTTTCTGTCATCAAAATTATTTTTGCATTATAGAATATAGATTCTTTAAATACGTGAATATAGAGTTTAATGTTTAAATCATTTTTGTATATTTTTAAATGTTTGCATTTTTCCTATTGTGTTGCTTTTGCCACTGAAAGTCCAATTGTATGCATATTGAATCTTTTTGACATCTTACAGTTCACTTATCTTCTGTCTACCCCCCTTTTCTGGTGTTTCTTAATTTTTATTTTTATTTTAAAGATGTGGAGTACAATTCAGGATTAGGTAAATAAGTGGTTGTCATACAGGTAAAATTTGGGCCTTCCTTTGGTCCCTACTTCACCTGGTTTGAGATTATGTACACTTATCCATGTGTGTCTCACAGCACTCCCACCCCAGTAGTATCCCGCTATTGCCAATCCCATTCTTAAAGTATTATGGCAATGTTCAGAATCTGCTTATGAGTGAGAACATATGGTACTTTGTTTGTTTCTGTGATAGATCACTGAGTATGAAAAACTCTAAATCCATCCAAGTTGCTGTGAAGTCCATATGTTTGTCCTTCTTTTTGACTTCATAATATTCCATTGTGTATATGTACCACATTTTTTATTCAGTCCATTTTCAGTAGGCAGCACGGTTGATTCACGTTTTTGCTACTGTGAATAGTGCCGCAATAATCATGCATGTGCAGGTATCTTTTTTGTAGAATGATTTGAGTTCCTCCAGGTAAATTCCCAGCAGGGGAATTGCTGAGTCATACGGAAGGTCAATTTCTAGTTCTTTGAGAAATTGCCACACTGTTTTCCAAAGAGGTTGCACTAGTTTGCATTCCCACCAGCATTGTAGAAGCATTCTCTTTTCTTCAAATTCTCACCAGCATCTGTTGTTATTTGTTTTATTAATGATGCTCATTCCTACTGGGATTACGTGGTATGTCAATGTGGTTTTAATTTTAATTTTTCTGATGATTAGTGAGGCTGAGCGCTTTTTCATATTTCTTTTGATTGCCCATATCTCTTCTTTTGAGAAGTATCTATTCATGTCTTTTGCCCACTTTTGGAGGGGCCTATTGTTTTTGTTTCCTTTTGGCACGTTTAAGCTCTCTGTAGATCCTGGATGTTAAGACTTTGTTACATATACAATTGGCAGATATTTTTTCTCATTCCATGGTCTGTCTCCCTGATCTCTTAATGGTTTCTTTTGCCTTGCAGAAACTTTTCAGTTTGATGAGGTCCAACTTGTCTATCTTATCTCTTATGGTATGCGCACTTGGGATTGTGATCAGGAATTGGTTGCCAGTTCCAATTTCCATTAGGGTGTCTCCTGCATTTTATAAGGTTCTTATACTTTTAGGTTTTATGTTTAGGCCTTGATCCATTTAGAGCTAATTTTTGTGTATATTGTTAGGTAGGAATCCTGTTTCAATTTTCTGCATGTGGTCAGTCAGTTTTCCTAGCACCATTTACTGAAGTAGGTTCTCCTTTCCCCTGGTTTGGTAGTGGAGTCTTTATCAAAGATGAATCGATTGAGAAGTTGGGGTTTTGCTTTGGAAAACTCTATCTTCTTCCATCAGCCCATATGTCTGTTCTTGTACCAATGCCGTTTTAATTTTTGTAGCCTTACAGTAAAGTTTGAAGTCTGGAAGTGTGGTACCTCCTGTTTTGTTTCTTTTGCTAAGCATTGTTTTGACTATTCAAGTCATTTATGTTTCCATATGAATTTCTGTATTTTTTTTCCATGTCTGAGTGAATGATCTTGGTAATTTAATGAGTATTTGGTTGAATCTGTAGATTACCGTTGGTGGAGTGGACATCTTACAATGTTCTTCAAATGCATGAGCATGGGATATTTTTCTACTTGTGTCTTCTTGGATTTCTTTGAGCAGTGTTTTGTAGTTTTCATTGTAAAGGTCTTTCATTTCTCTGGGTAGGAAGATGCTGAGGTATTTCATTTTTTTGTGGCTATTGTGAATGGGATTGTGCTTTTTATTTGGTTCTCTGCCTGCTTGTGGTTGGTGTATAAGATTGAAATTGTCATTTGCACATTTATTTTGTACCTTGAGACTTTGCCAAAGTCTTTTATTAGTGCAAGCAGGTTTTTGACAGATTCTTTTGGATTTTCAAGGTGTAGGGTCATGTTGTCAGCAAAGAGGGATAACGCAACTTCCTCTTTTCCTATTTGGATACCCCTGATTTCCTTCTCTTGTCTAATTGCTCTAGCTAGGACTTCTAATACAGTGTGGAATAAGAGGAGTGAGAGTCGGCAGTCTTACCTTGTTCGGGTTTTCAGGGGAAATGTTTCCAGTTTCTGTTCATTTAGCAATATGCTGGCATTGAGTTTATTGTAGATGGTGCTTAATATTTTGAAGTATGTTCCTTCTATGCCTAGGAGTTTGAAGATTTTTATCGAGAAGGGATGCTGAATTTATCAAAAGCTTTTTCTGCATCTAATGATACAATCACGTGGTTCTTGTTTTACATTTGTTGATGTATTTAATTACATTTATGGTCTTGCAGATGTTGAACCAGCCCTGCATACTGGGGATGAAACCTATTTGGTCATGGTGGATGATTTTTGAGATGTGTTGTTGGATCTGATTTGCAAGGATCTTGCTGAGAATTTTTGCATCTATGTTCATGGGTATATTGACCTGTAGTTTTCTTTGTTGAATCTTTACTCAGTTTGAGTATCAGTGTGATGTTAGCTTTGTAAAATGATTTGTGTCTACCCCCCTTTTGCTTTTGGTGTTGGGGTCACACTCTGTCACCCAGACTGGAGGGCAGTGGCATTCTCACTGCCACCACAGCATTGACCTGCTGTGTTCCAGCCATCCTTCTGCCTTAGCCTTCCAAGTAGCCAGAACTACACGTGTGTATTACGAAGCCCAGTCAATTTTTCATTTGTTGTAGAGTCGAGGTCTCACCAAGTTGCCCAGAAAGATCTCAAACCCACAGGCTCAGACAATCCACTCGTCTCGACCTCCCAATGTGCTGGAATTACAGACTCAGCCACCAAGGCCAGCCTACCCTTTTTTAAAAAGAAACTTCATTAGTAAAATCTTCAACTTTAATTTTTTGACAGACATAATCTCTGTTCTAACAAAGAACTTGAAGTAAGACCCAAGTAGTAGATAGCGTGAAAAGATTGATCTATGATATTAATTGTTCTCAGTTTATTTCTTTTCAAGTTATAGACCTCACACACTCTTTTTCTATTTTTAGACTGGGCAGGACTTTTCTTATGCTACACCAATGCAACACATATGTCAAACATAATATGCAACTTCCTAAAAAAATTAATAGTAAATAATATAATTTCATACTAAATCAAAATGTCAGAATCAATTATTATATTAAAAGCAAGATATTTAAGTAATAATTATATTTGTATATATACACATATATGTATATATATATATACACACACACATATATTTATATATACACACACATATATATTTATATGTATACACACACACATACCGGGGTGCCAAAAATGTACACACTTTAAAAAAAAGTATGCAAATGTTCTTTATGCAGATACCCTTGTTGATGAGGTGTCTCCCTCTCTCCCTCCAGCAGTTTTCTACTACCGCCAATCCTTTTCCCATATTACAATAATTGTTCTAGGCCACTTATGAGTGAGAACATATGATGCTCAGTTCTTTGTTCCTGTGATGAATGACTCAGTGTTATAGACTCTAAGTCCATCCAAGTTGCTGGGAAGTTCATAATTTTGTCCTTCTTTATGGCTGCATAATATTCCACCATGAATATGTACCACATTTTAAAAAATCTAGTCCTTTTTTGATGGGCAGCATTTTGGTTCCGTGTTTTTGCTATTTTGAATGATGCTACAATAAACATACATGTGCAGAAATCATTTTCAAAGAGGGATCTGAATTCCTCTGGGTATATTTCCAGTAGGGGAATTGTGGGGTGGTATGGAAGGTCGATTTTTAGATCTTTTAAGTATTGCCAAACAGTATTCCACAGAGGCTGTATTGATTTAAACTCCCACCAACAGTGTAGAAGTTCTCCCTTTTTCCCACGTCCTCTCCAGAATCTGTTATTGTTTGAGTTATTGATGATGGGCATCCTGATGGAGTTAGGTGGTATCTCCGTGTGGTTTTAATTTGCATTTCTTTGATGACTAGTGAGGCTGAGCATTTTTCCATGTATCTTTTGGCTATTCATATGTCTTTTTTTTTTTGAAAAGTGTCTATTCATATCTTTTGCCCACTTTGTAATGGGACTTTTTTTTGTTTTGTTTTGTTTTTTGTTTTTTTCTTTCTGACACATTTGAGTTCCTTGTAGATCCTGGATGTTAGGCCTTTGTCATATATACAGTTGGCAAATATATTTTTTTCCCATTATGTGAGCTGTATCCCTGCTTTCTTGATAGTTTATTTTGCTTTGTACAAGTTTGTCAGTTTGATGAGGTCCCACTTGTCTATCTTATCTCTCATTGCATGGGCACTTGGGGTTTTGATCACGAATTGGTTGCCAATTTTCATAAGGGTGTCTCCTGCATTTTCTAAGGTTCTTATAGTTTGAGGTTTTATTTTTAGTTCTTTGATCCATTTAGAATTGATTTTTATGTATGGTGATAGGTATGGGTCTTGTTTTAATCTTCTGCATGTGGTCGGTCAGTTTTCCTAGCACCATTTACTGAATAGGTTCTCATCTCCCCAGTGGTTGGTCGTGGAGGCTTTGTGGAAGATGAGTTGGTTGAGAAATTGAGGTTTTGCTTCTAGAAGCTCTATCCTATTCCATTGGTCTATTTACCTCTTCTTGTACCAATACCAGGCTGTTTGATTATTGTAGTTTTATAATAAAGCTTAAAGTCTGGGACCATGATGCCTGCTGCTTTGTTTTTTTTTGTTGTTGTTGTTGTTGATTGTTTTTTGCTATTTGTGTTCATTTATATTTCCATATAAATTCTTGAATTGTCATTTCCAGGTTAGAGAAGAATGCTGCTGGTAATTTAATGAACATTACATTAAATCTATAGATTGCCTTGGGTAGGATTGACATCTTAACAATGTTGATTATTCCAATCCTTGACCATGGACTATTTTTTCCATTTGTTTGTGCCTTTGATTTCTTTGAGCAGCGTTTTGTAGTTTTGTTGTAAAGGTCTTTCACATCTCTGGTAAGGAAGATGCCGGGGTATTTCATTGTTTTTGTAGCTATTGTGAATGGTATTGTTCTATCTTTCTCAATTGCCTGGAATACTTTCAATAGGATTGATATCAGTTCCTTCTTTTACACCCATTTTAAGAAATACTAGATGTTACTTACGTAGTACTTTTCAAAATTGATTTGAATTACGGGAGCGATGTGTAGTATGAGGTTTGCTCAAAAGGTGGCGTTAAACAAATGAATGCTAGCATCACAGTATGACAGGCAGGACAGTCTAAGAAAATAGCAAAGCATGGTTGTTTTTCAAGGAGCAACAAGAGCATTTTGAAGTGGTGTTTTAAATTAGAGAAATTTGTGGTAGTACCACAACAAGGGAGTCCTGAGGATATAGTCGTACCTCCAAAACACCTAACAACTGCACACATTTGTGATAAGTTTGAGACACATGATACTGTGTGTGATGTGCACAAGGGAAGAGCTGAGAGACCTTGCAAGGCAACAAGTCCTGTTTCTTCTGCTGTGATGTTAGTTTATATGCTTGCCACAGAAATCTACAAACAACGTGCACGTGAGACAGGAGTTAGCAAAACAAGCATACAATACATCCTTAAAACCATAAAATGTAGGCCTGTTAGGTGACTCAACCTATAATCCCAGCACTTCGGGAAGCCTAGGCAAGTGGATTGCCTGAGTCTGCAGGTTCGAGACCAGTCTCAGCAAGTTGGAGAGACCTCATCTCTACAATAAATAAAAAAATTAGCTGGGCATGGTAGTGCATACCTGTAGTCCCAGCTACTTGGAAGGTTGAGGTGGAAGGATCACCAGAGTCCAGCAGGTGGATGCTGGGGTGGCCGTGAGTGTGCAACTGCACTCGAGACTGGGCGACAGAGTGAGACTCCAACTCAAAAATCAAAACAAGCAAATAAGACAACAAGATGCAAAGTGCTCATCCCAAGATTGTTGCATGCACTGAATGAAGATAATCGTGATTGAAGGTGGCAGTATTGTGAGTGGTTCCAAAACATGGTACTAGAGAATAAAGATTTTGTGGGCAAAATGGTTTGGTCTGATGAAGCACAGTTTAAATTGAAGATTACAGTGTGGTTGTTTCCTCTATATTCTCCTGACCAAATGACCTTTCCTTCTACCAATGGGCAAACTTAAAGGACTGTAGACAACCAGCGGTACTGGCAAAACTTTGAGAAAAAATGAAATGGCATGCACAACAATACAAGTGGACACTTTGGTCGAGATTGCTCAAGTAGTCATTTGCCATAATCAGAAGTGTCTTGGACGCTGATGGTAACCACTTTGAGCACCTCTTATAATTGCAGAAGTCAAATGTGACTTGTACTCATCTTTTGTTAACAGTATATATTAAGTATTAACAATTTAATACTATTATTTCCTTTCTTAAAATGTGTATATGTTTTCTTGGCACCCCTTGTATGTACTCATAATTTACAAAGAAGGAGTGATGTTTTGACTGAGATTGGATCATATAAGGAAGAGTACATAAAGTATATTATTCACTGGGATCCCCTTCCAGGTCTTTATCTTCTCAGTAGAGAAGGCAAACTTGCTGAGGAGGCAAATTGACTGGAGATATAAGGTATATTTCTACCAAGAGTTTGAGACCAGCAGGAGCAACAAAGTGAGATTCTTTCTTAAAAAAAAAAAATAGGAGGCTATGGTGGCTCATGCCTGTAGTACCTGCTACTCAGAAGGATATGGTAGAAGGCTCGCTGGAGCTCAGGAGGTATAAGATGCAATGAACTATGGTAGTGCCACTGCACGCCAGCCTAAGTAACAGATCCATACCCTGTCTCAAAAAAAAAAAAATGAAATAGATTCATAACATAAAAAATAAAACTCTAAACTATAAATAATTGAGCACAATAATAGTTATTCAGTAATAAGCCCAATTAATTCAGTAGATACAGTGGTCCTCAGACAAAAGTTAGGACTTTTACTAGAAGAAAATATTAAGGTGAACCCACAAGGATGAGATGGATTTACAAGGCTAAGCAGGTTCATGGTGAAGTGCAAACTATTGATAAGGAAAGTTAGGCAATGGAAATTATTGAAACAAAGGGTTGGGCAGAAGTTCTCTAACTGGTACCCAGAATATAGACAAATAAATGATTAAATGCTCATGAAGCTTAAATAAATAAATTATATCATTTGTAGCAAAGGAAAAGAACCTCTGAGTTTGAAGTAGAATTAGAAATACAAACCGCAAACTTACTTTGCAAATATTTTTAAGTTGTTTTTGCTATTTAACATTTTATATAGAAAGCTAAAACTAATATAGAAGTAATAATCATATAAATATATATGATATCATTTTTAAACTTGAGTGTGTTGATGAAAATAGCAACTACCATTTTATAGAGTAAAGCAGTATGTGTCCAGTGATATATGAATAAATGTTATAAAGATAACTTCAACATCAGGGACTTTCTGAGAATTATATTTTTATAGTCTATATGCATACATATATGTATATATGTGTGTTGCTAGCTTAACAAAACTGAACAAAATACAAATAAAAATTTTTAACCAACTTTTACATATTGGTGCATTTATATATGCATATATTAATAGTGTTTTAGTATAACTAACAAATGCTATCAATAGATTCCATTAGGAGTATATATATACTATTAGTAATGTCATTTGGTTTACTTTTTCTTATTTACAAAATATTTAAAGTTTCTTATCTAAGCTGCATGTAAAATTCATTTCTATGAAATCATATGAATTGAATATTTTTTATAGTATAGTTATTATATCCATATGAAACTATATTATAAAACAGCCAAGAATCCCTGCTGTCATAAATCTAGCAATATATTAAAGAGAATACAAAAAATATTAAGCAAAATAATAATAACATGGTAATTTGGATAACAACACTGAAAAAATAAAAGTCAAAAAGTAGCTAGTGAATATAGAGTGTCAGGGGCTAATAACATTTCAAATAAAATGTTTAGAGAAAGTCTCATTGAAAATGTAATATTTTAATGAAGACCTGAATTCAAGTGAGAGAAAGCGGTGAGGCTACTTAAGTAAGTAGTAAGTAAGTTCAGGGGGAAGAAAAAGAGTGTGGGACAGGACTGTGAGTGTCCATTTCAAAGAGAACATCTCTTCCACGTGAGTGGAAAGTGCCAGAAAGGAAGAAACACGGCAGACGAAAACAGAAGCCAGATCGTGGTGGAATTGAAAACATTTTCAAAACCACACTTTTCCTCTGAATGATCAAGGAAACTAATAAAGATTTTAATAAAAAGAATAATATAAAGCGGCCAAACGTTGAATATGATTTTTCTGGATACAGGTTTAAGTATAGAACTGTAGAGGAACAAGTTTGGAAGCAGGGAAGACAATTAGATTATTGTGATAATCAAATCAAGGGATGATGGTATCTTGCGCAATGGAAGAAGACAAGAAGGTAGTGAAAGTAAGCAGATTCTAGATATATTTTGAAGGTAAGAATTTTCTGAGAGAATAGAGTTAAAGTGGAAGGAGAAAAGGTGACTTAAGAATAAATTCAGTATTTGCAGGCAATGTAGCTGGAAAGATTGAAGTGTTTTTATTTGATGGGGGAAATACCTGGAAGAAACAAGTTAAAAGAGGGAAGTCAAGAACTCAGTTTTGAAATTGTAAGTTTGAGGTACCCATTCCCTATTAGCCATCAAAGTGGATATGCCATGTAGACTACTGGATGCCAATATATAGTTCAGGAGAGAAGTCTCTGCTGGGCATATGCACTTGAAATTATATCTTATATATGATCTTTAAAACCTGGTGGTGTGATGAGATCCCCTAAGGAATGAGTGTGGGTAGAGAAAGAATAAGTCTAAAGTCTGATTCTTGGATACTCCAATATTAAGTACTTTGGAAGGGTGATGGGAATGGTAAAACATTCAAAAATCTTATAAGAGGTGGTCCATGAGAGTGTGGTAACCTATAAAAAAGTAAAGAAAATATCCAAAGAAGAAGAGAACTAGGCAGTTTATATGTTAAATAAATACAGAAAAAGTTCTCACTGAATTCAACAATAGAGATTTGGGACTGAGGGATATTTGTATATAGCAAAGGGCACGACACCCAGGAAGAAAATATAGAGTAGGGATACAAATGAACTTAGGGAAAAGAAATATTTATAAAACAGGTAAAGAAGAGAAGACTGCAAAAGAAACTGGGGAGGTGTGGTCAGTTATGTAAGAAAGAAGAAAACTTTTGACATGGGCATGGACGGAGGAAAGAGTTTTTGAAGAAGAAAGTATGAGTAGCCTTAACTCTCACCATTCCAGAAATACAAAGTTCCCACAGTTTGTCATCTAGTCAAATTTACTCTTTAAACTTCTTAAAATATGTGAAAGTAGGCCAAAACTTTTGGGTCACTTCCCACTGTGGGAGTTTTTCTGTCCTCTTAATAAATCTTGGTTTAAAAAAATGTGTATGTGAAAGTAAAATAGCACTGGACACTTGTTGCCAACAACAAGAAAGATGCTATTCCAGACTGTTGAAATAAAAGAGAAAGAGATAAACTTAACTCTCCTAAAACAAAAGGCTGGAGAGTTTTAAGCCTGGAAAAGGTTAGTGAAAAAGACCCGGCTGGCAGATGAGTGTGGAGATTGGCCAAATGTGACTAGGCGATCTGTGTTTGATGATTGGAGCTTATCCATGTTAGGTTTTTACTCCTCTACAGAGACTGGGTGGTAGGGATATTATCTTTCTTGATGATTATATTTCAGAGGAAAACTTCTACTGTCTCCTTTTCCTTCCAGTCACATTTGGATACAGGCTACCTCCCGCAGTGTTTACTTTGCAGGTTATGTCACGTAAACATTGGCATAAAAGTCTTATACGAGTTGAAAAAAGTCACATTTATGTTTAGCTAAACACAATGGTCCAGATTTTTGTAACAAAATATTGTGTGATGAAGTTGTTTCTGCTGAATGACTTACATGATGATTACCATATTTTCTCCTTATCCATAGAATTATATGTTCACTCATTGATTCTTGATTTGAGAACATTCATCTGGTATATTTTCGTCTGAATTCTCGTAGTCTAAAATTTTGCTACATGATCAATTTTACCAGTATCTTGAGTCTACAGGGCTGGTTTCTGCTTTTGTTATTCATATATGGATTCATTTAAAGTTGTGAAATTTCTTCCATTTTCAATATTCTTTTCTCTGTCATTATGAATGTGAAATGAAAAATCTAAATTTTCAACCATATTCAATGAAAATGAGACTAAAAAGACAGTGTGCCTGTCTTCATTTGTAGCTCCTCAAAGTTGGGCAATATTTTGAATAACACAATTTTTAAAAAGAAGAGAAATGCAGGGGTGAAGATTTATTTCATTATTGTATCATTCTTCTGGACCATACATCACATAAACTTTCAAATTACATAAGTATTTTAAATTTGAAAAACAATTGTAAGCAATGATAAAATAATTTTAGGATGATGGACTATTATTACAATATTTAAGACAAATATATTGACAATGTTCAGGGCATAAAAATATGCATATCACTAAGGTTCCATAATTCATCTCAGATTTATAAAGGTGCCCACATATAGTAATTGAAGAAATAATCCGTTTTTTAAATTAAAGATAAGTTAATATTTCCTTATCCTTTAGGGCACCTCTAATAATAAACAAACAAACAAAACAAAATATAAGCCTAGCACTGTAACTCACCCCTGTAATCCCCGCAATTTGGGAGGCCAGGGCAAGAGGATCACTTGAGCCCAGGAGTTTGAGACTAACCTGGGCAACACACAAAGGGAGACTTTATTTTTACAAAAAGTAAAAATATAAAATAAACCAGGCACAATAGTGTGTGCCTGTATTCCTAACGTCTGAGGTGCCTGAGATGGGAGGATTGCTTGAACCCAGAAATATGAGGCTGCAGTGAGTTATGATCATATCACTGCACTCCAGCTTGGACAACAGAATGAGGTTCTGAAAAGAAAGAAAGAAGAAAGAAAGAAGGAAAGAAAGAAAGAAAGAAAGAAAGAAAGAAAGAAAGAAAGAAAGAAAGAAAGAAAGGAAAAGAAAGAAGGAAGGAAGGAAGGAAGGAAGGAAGGAAGGAAGGAAGGAAGGAAGGAAGGAAGGAAGGAAGGAAGATAATTTCCTACAAGGTAGAACTTCTCAAAATGAAACTCAAGGACTAGTATTTGTTGCAGTGCCCTCTAAAAGTATATCTACATTTAAACTCTGCTCAAAAAGAGAAATGTCTAACGGAGGTAATGGCACAGAGCAGAAACCTGCATGGAAAGTTTCTATGCTTTGTATAATTTTACTGATGTGCATAGTATGATTGTAAAGTTTAGGCAACTTCTTCAGCATCAATTGTGCAATTGTGCCACAATTAAAGTATGCATCTGTCTCTGAGAGTGATACTGATTTTAACTATATGCCACACTAGTCATAAGGACTAGTTTTCTTTGGATTGTTGCACAGTTGAACAAACATATTAAAAGCAAGTTTTTCGCTTTGTGTACACAGACAAGATAATATTTACATTTTCAAGGGCAAAATTAAAAAGAGGGTTTATCTGACTTATCCTCACATCCTTTCTGGGATATGCGTTGCTGAAACTCAGAATAAGTCACATCAGTCAGTCTTTTTTATGATCAATTTCCCTTAAGGAGGAAGGCCAGATATTATCAATTAATTCTTAGGGGAATAGGTATATGTCACTATCAAATTCTACAAGTTTGTCTCAGTCCAATAAGTATTTGAAAGAATAATATGTGAATACCTGTCAAGCTCCTCCACTCAAACCCAAGCCAAAAATTTCCCTATAGTTTATGAATTGAAATAGGAAGGAGATTGAGTGTCACCAATGTGAACAACATTACTATAGATACTTTCTCTCTTATATACTGAGATGCCCTATTTTAATAATCAGGAGCATTATGGCTATCGTATATACAAATTGTCATTTTTTTCTGACACATGCTTCCTCAGATATTAGTTGTAGCATCAGCCAGACTTAAGTTCAGATTTCTGGTTTGAAATTTATTGGTTAGGTTTTCTTCAAGTGAATTGAAATCAAACACCTAATGTTAATATATACCTACCAAAGTGCTACTAAGAACTTTCAAAAGTGCTGTTAATTTCTTATTCATTCCTAAAAGTAGGATATTACTGTGTGAACACAAAAATTTATGAAGTAAGTTATTTAAAAATATTTGTTTTAAAATGTAGTAAAGCATAATTAATGTTACAGAAATCATGTACATGTAAAAATCGTAATTATTTAATGTAATATCTATGTAAATAATGTTTAAAGTATTACAAAGGATAATTAAGTTCAACACAATCATAGCAAGGAAACAAAATGTTTCTGATAAGCAAAATATTAAGATAATTTTATTTAGAAGTTTTCAGAGAAAATGTTTACAAATAAGGAATAGTCAATCCATAAAATACGAAAATGACTGCATCATCAGAACACAATTTGTAAAATAAATAAAAAACTGTAAATCCTTGAATAAGTTCATGGAAAATCATTCATATATACTTTCTCAGATTTCAAGCAGGGAACTCTGTGACAAAAGCAAAGTAAAAGATTACTTTGACACGTCCCCATTGAAGAATGAAACATGAACAGCAATAAGGAGAAAAGAGGAGTTTTCTTTTAAACAGTCTTTTAGCTTGAGGCCCCTAAAGTGGATTTCTAAAAATAAAACTGAGACAGAATCGAGCATAAAGAACACATAATCTGGAGAACTTTGGGGAAAGAAAAACTTTAATAATACCAGAAAGTGAAAGGAGAATTTGTGTTCAGGATGATAGACTTGATATGATTGGTTTATGTTACGTATTCCAAGGTGAAATTCACCTCTTCGTCTTCCTAACAGTACTTTTTTATTTTTACTATATTTAATTGACACGTAAAAGTGTATCTATTTATTGTGTGCAATGATGTTTTGACATATTTATATATTGTGGAATGACTGAATCAAGCCAATTAACATAGGCATTACTCACATCCTTATTCTTTGTAGAGCAACATTTAAAATCTACTCTTGGCAATTTTTTAAGTGTTCAAGTTATTATTATTAACTATAGTAAATATTTATTGACTGTGTACAATAGATCTCCTGGACATATTCCTGTTGTCTAATTGAAATTGTGTATCCCTTGTCCACACTACTCTTCACAAAAGGACCAGGTCTTTTTAATGCTCCAAAATGCCGTCACAATAATTGCTTTAAAAATGCTTATATGTGCCCCCAACACACACACACACACACACACACACACACACACACACACACACACACAACACACGAAAGAAAAAATGTAAGCAATGTACATCATGGAAGAAATTATAAAAGGACAAAGAATGTTTAGAAAAATAGATCCCCATCCATCCATACCTGTTACTGTATACTTCAGACTCCACATTGACTGTTTACAGGATTTCCCATTCAGCATGTTGTAAGCGCTGCCACTCACCACGTAAGGCTTCGTGCTCCACATTTCATCCTTCAGTACCTGTTGAATGTCCCTTGCCCTGTGAGAAGGGATTAGCCCTGGGAGCATTTCTCCTTTGCAGTGAGTGCAAGGTAGAGCCTTGTCAGTAGAGGGCTCTGATGAACATGGCAGGAGGGAGAGGGCTTCTTGGCACTTCTGGGCAGCCGAACAACTGTCTTGATGCGTGGGGATCTATGTGGTGCTTTGCTCCAGCCACACTTCAGACACAAATGTCCCAAATACATAGGCCCTGGGCAACCCTCCAATTCCAGTCTGGCCCCAGGATAACTGTCTTATGGCCCACCCAACGTGAACACTGAGCTCTAGCCCTGGCACCTCAGTGTGCGCCAACTCCCTCTGCGTTTCCATCCTGCAGCCCAAAGGTACTCTGGAGAATTGTTCCTGCCTTCCTGAAGAAGGTACACTCAGGCAGCCTAGTGAACGCCTTTGCCATGTGGAAGGCTGCAATCACACCTTCTCTATGGAGAGCTAGACCTGGGGAGAAAGCCTTTCTTCCACATTTGTCGGTCCTCAGATATTTTTGCTGAGCCTCTGAGTGCCCTTTAGAGCTCTCCTTGCGTCATGATGGTCACTCTCCTATTTTAAGTTATAATTATTTCTTTTAAAATTCATCATTTTAATAGGATTTATAGTTTCAAACATGATCTCTTATGTCATGTTAAATATTTTCTAGTCACTTTGAGTTTCATTCTTCCAAGGGAGTCTTGAATGCAGCCTGTGATACTGAGTGCCAAGCCCTATGACCCTAGGGAAAACTATCTCTGGGCATTAGTCTCATTAATTTATTCTATAAATAGTAATATAGAGTAATCATATATCCTCATTTATATAGTAGTCAGACTGCATATCATTAAGATATCTTCTAGTAATTATATTTTTATTCTTTAATGACTACAAAAGCATTTACTCACTGAGGAAATTCTACTGTCTGGGGAATGTCTTTATCACTAAGGGAAACTTCCATTAAATAAAGCTCAAAAAACTGATCATTTAAAATTACTGTGTGGTTGTGTTCCTCTTCTGGACTCAGAAGGTTACATAGCCTGGCCTTTTATATAACTTGTTTTAGATCTGGAGTCAGTCATTTACCCAAGATTCTGTAATCTGTTAATGGGAACTTCCAGAAAACACAGATGGAAGGTCAGGAAGTAAAATTGGGATACCTGCCCAAGAAAATCCTGCTCTCTTTCATTATGTAGCCATTTTATTACTCATTATTTTTTATCTCTGCTAATGATAAAGACTACTCTAAAGAAACCTATATCTTATTTCGTTGTTTCTGCATTATTTTAATTTTTTTCTTCATATTTTTTATTAATCTACCTTAGCATAAAAGATATAATTTTCAGAAGGTTTCTTTCATCATAACTATTATAAACATTTATAGGCAAATGGTCTTTTATTCAAATTGCAAAAGAAAATTTTACATATCGTTTATCACATTTTAGATATTGCTACTTTAAATGTCTATATTCAAATGTCTAATAAAGATGTGAATACTAGGAATAGTGCAAGATTCGTGTATTATTTCATTCTATCACATTCTCTAAACTTAAATGTGATAGAATTGATATAAAATTATTAAAAGATAAAAATACAAGAGGGAAAAACATTGTACATATTAAAAATACCATACACTTAAAAGCAAAAGAATAAAGAAACAATTCCTATAAAAAAATAAATTGTCTGAAATCAGTATATAACATTAGTAAATATTTTAAATTACAGATGACAATATTTACAAACTGTATAACTTTTTGGCACATTAATAAATTTTAGTTAAAAATAAAGAGAAAATATCAGTGAGAAAATAATTATTTGCAAAATTCTGAAAGAGTAATTTCATTATTAAAATACAAGAAGACTTGCCAGTTGATATATTGTCTTGTTTAAAAGTTAGTTCCTTGATGCTGTTGTGGTAAATAGCTTTTTGCAAATACTATGGGTGAGTTGTCAATAAAGAAATAGCCAAGCACTCTGTCTCCATTACAGATGATATATTTATCAATGTGAGTGTTTTCCCCAGGATATATGATGTCTTCCCCAGAATAGTTTAACTTTACCAAATTATTTTCAATAATATGCATACATAGAAATTAACACTTTTTATTAGGGCCAGAAACCATATTATGTTTATTACTATATTCATAGGGAATAAACATTTTTAATAAATTGATTTATAGAAAACAGGTTTGATAAATTACCTTAGTGTTTAGCAGTTCCAACCGGCATGTAAAAATGTTGTAAAATGAAATTTGAGTGCACAGATGATTTTGCTTAATTGAGGAGTAATAACCAAAGTAAATTATTAAACCCAGTACAAAGAAAAGCAGTCTCTCATAGTAGCACCTAGATTAATAAAGCACCCAAATTAATGAGATTTGAAGTAACACCATTTGACGCAATTAGATTCCATAACAATCAATAAATCATCTTATAAAAGCAACATTTTCCTATTACCTTTATTTTAGCATCAAGATAATCGGAATTGTAAGACATATTCACAAATAATTAAAACAGATTTTTTAAATTGTGAAATTTGCTTTTTAAAAATTTGTGATGTGACTATATGTATGAGAATTTGTGAGACTGTCCATGAGATTTGCTGGTTCATTTCTTAAAATGGAGATTTATAAATAAGTGGAGAGTGTAAAATATAACAACTTAAAACCTGTAAAAATTTTCCAAATTCATTTCAATGAACATATGTCGGCCTTAAAACTATGTTCTACTCTGTCCAATATTTTCTTGACCATTTTAATAATAATTTATTTTCAATAATAGGTAATTTATTCATGATAGATTTATTTTAAGATGTTGAAGATTGTTTAACTCTGCTTGAATATCAGATAAGTTAGAAAACAAGTCACTTTCTTTACAGCTAATGCTCATTCTTGGCCGCAAAGTGGCCAGAGAGTAAAAAAATAAATAAATAGGTGCTTAGTAATTCAGGCTGCTCTGTTTCTCTTTTGACTGAAATTATCTAATTTGGTCTTCAGCAATACATTGCACACGGTTCTCCAGAGAAAGTTGAGTGTATCTTTGTGAATTTGATGGATATGCATTTTTTACTTTTTGAGGAAAATGCAGGATAGCAAAATAGTCTTTGTTCTTTATTTATTCTTTGAATGTCTTTTGTTAGTTCTTTTGTTGGTTTGGTTTTGGCAAATGTTTTTGAAAGACACAAAGTGGTTCTTTAGAGAGGATTGCAATGAATATTTGTTTTCTAATGTTAATTTCAGGTTATTGTGTGAACTGCCTGGTATTCCTGAGTGTTGTCTAAAAATCACATGTATGGAAAACCATGGAATCTAATTCAAATATGTTTCCCTTCATATGGGAATAAAATATCAAAAACAGCAGTAAACAAAAATAACAAAATATTATGTGGTGCAATAGCAAAAGATTTCTACTTCTATACATTCACACTTCCCAAATTAAATGATAATATCCTAACCATGCTGAATACCAATATTCTCATGAAAAAAAAGAAAATAAACTGCTACTCTACAATTCTATTTCTTAAGGAGTTTTTTAAAAAATAAAATACTATTTAATGAGAACATTGGTAATAGAGGACTTCGTTGAAAGTAAATTTGGATCCGGGCTTGGTGGCTCAGCCTGTAATCCCGCGCCTTTGGGAGGCTGAGGTGAGTGGATTGCATGAGTCCGCGGGTTCGAGACCCGCCTGGGCAGCAAGACCTCATCTCTACAATAAATCAAAAAATTAGCTAGGCGTACCTGTAGTTCCAGCTACTTGGAAAACTGAGACAGAAGGATCGCCTGAGCCCAGCAGGTCAAGGCTGTGGTGGCCGTGAGGATGCCACTGCACTCCAGCCAGGGTGACAGAGTGAGACTCTGACTCAAAAAAAAAAAAAAAAGTAAGTAATTTTGGTCAATATTAACCGTAGCAGTTAAGAGTCATGTTATATATTGCAAATTTTTAGCATGGGGTTTATTTCCTTCTGAAGAAATTGAATGTGCTGTATGACATCTGGGTACACATGATATTGCATAGAAACGAGGTTGTCAATGTCTCTTGAAGAGATGATGGTAGTGCAGGGTAATAATGTATTTCATTGGATTCTTATGGGCATCAATTATTTATAAAATAAAAAAACATAGAAAGTCAATAAAAGCATCTTCACGGTTGGTTTTGTTTTACTATGTGAGTGTGATATTGATAATGTACTATAGTTACATAAAATGTAACTATCAGTTTAGCTGAATGAAGTGTTTAAGAGATAAGCACCAATTATTGCAATTTCCTGTGATTCTACAATTATTTTAAAAAAAACACAACTTAAAAAAATTCATTAGACTGCAGTAAAAGGAAATATAATATTAAAAAATGTCAGAAATTTTAATAATTTTTTTATTTTAAAGATGTGGGGTTTCAATTCAGGATTGGGTATACAAATGTTCATTATGCAGGTACCCTTGTTGATGAGGCATGTCCCCCTCCCTGGCAGTTTCCAACTACTAGCAATCCCGCCTCAACCCCCCCACCCCAGGCAATTTCCCACTACTGCCAGTGTTGGCTCCCTCTTCCCCTGGAAGTTTCCCACTACTGGCAATTCCTTTTTTATAGTATTATGATAATTGTTTAAGGATCGCTTATGAGTGAGAATATGTGGTACTCAGTTCTTTTTTTCTGTGATAGATCACTCAGTATTATAGAATCTAAGCCCATCCAAGTTGTTGAGAAGTTCATAATTTTGTCATTCTTTATGACTGTGTAATATTCCATTGTATATATGTACCACATTTAAAAATCCAGTCCTCTTTTGCTGGGCCGCACAATTGGTTCCATGTTTTTGCTATTGTGAATAATGCTGAAATAAGCTTGTGTATGTAGGTATCTTTTGCAGAAAATGATTTGAGTTCCTCAGGGTGTATTTCCAGCAGGGGGATTGTGGGGTCATATGGAAGGTTGATGTTTAGATCATTAAGGAATCGCCACACTGATTTCCACAGAGGTTGTACTAGTTTACACTCCTACCAGCAGTGCAGAAGTGTTCTTTTTTCCTCGCATCCTCACCAGCATCTGTTATTTTTTGAGTTATTGATGTTGGCCATCCTCACTGGGGTTAGGTGGTATCTCAGTGTGATTTTAATTTGCATTTCTTTGATGACTAGTGAGGCTGAACAGTTTCTCATGGATCTCTTGGTTGCTTGTAAGTCTTCTTTTGAGAACTGTCTATTCATATTTTTTGCCCACTTTGTAATAGGGCTGTTTGTTTTTCCTTTCGGCACGTTTGAGTTCCCTATAGATACTAGATGTTAGGCCTTTGTCAGACATACAGTAGGCAGATTTTTTCCCTTAGTCTGTGGGCTATCTTCCTGCTCTCTGGTTTCTTTGGCTTTGCTTGTCAGTTTGATGAGGTCCCACTTGTCTAACTTATGTCTTATGGCATTTCGAGTTTTGATCAGAAATTAATTGCCAGTTCCAGTTACATAAGGGTGTCCATGAAATTATCCAAGAAAACTTCCCTCATCTCATCAGAGACGCACCCATCCAAACAAGAGATTCAGAGAATTAGCTTACAGAAAAAAATTAAAGAATATTAACACAATAATCATTAATATTATTAAGAATATGCATATCTAATAGGAAAACTAATAGATATTTTAAGTAAAAAGTCATGTAAAATTCAAAATGTTCAAAGTTTTAAGCTAAAACTCATCCTCATGCTCTATAAACTATTTCAAAAGCAGTGTTTTAAAAAGGTAAATATATTATAATATTGTAAAATCTATTAATATATTGTAAGTAAAAGAAACAAAATGATACACACACATTTTTCGTGTGATGCTAAGAAACCCTGAGCAAAAATTAAACCTAAATTCTGGTTAACAAGTTAGAATACACATATAATTAATATAATAGTAATAACAAAATATTTATATATAATAAATATAATAAAATAAAAATCACAAAACCTTTTGTAACATTGAGTTCTATTTAACATATATTAGAATTTATAATTATGTGATATATACTTTAAGCCAGGTGCAGTGACTCAAGCCTGTAATCTCAACACTTTGGGAGGCCAAGGCGAGAGGATTACCTGAGCTCAGAGGTTTGAGACCGGCCTGGACAACTTGGCAAGATCTCATCTCTATAATAAATTTTTAAAAAACTTAGCCAGGTGTGGTAGTGCACGCCTGTAGTTCCAGCTACTTGGAAGGCTGAGGCAAAAGGATTGCCTGAGATGAGCAGGTTGAGCTGCAGTGGCCATGAGTAATTATATAATTTAAAACAATAATGAGAAATAAATCCTTCTTTTACTCAATATTTCATAGAGTTTTTAAATAGAGGTTTATACCACAATATATAAGCTACATGAAAAATAAGTTTTTGAAAAGAAGAGCCGGGCTCGGTGGCTCAATCTGTAATCCTGCTCCTTTGGGAGGCTGAGGTGAGTGGATTGCCTGAGCCCGAGGGTTCGAGACTCGCCTGGGCAGCAAGACCTCATCTACAATAAATCAAAAAATCAGCCGGGTGTGGTAGCGCATGCCTGTAATTCTGGCTACTGGGAAGGCTGAGGTGGAAGGATCGCCGGAGCCCATCAGGTCGAGGCTGCGGTGGCCAGGAGCAGCCCCTGCACTCCAGTCTGGGCGACAGAGTGAGACTCCAACTCAAAAAAAAAAAAAAAAAAAAAAGAAAAAGAAAAAAACATATATTTTCAACTTTAAAAATAAAAAAGATTACGTAGTGGAATGCTGCCAAATAAATGATAGAATTTATATTTTCCTGTAGTCAAATTTAAAAATAAAAAAAAAGATGAAGTCAATTTTATTAATGTGTATTTGACACAGTATATCTGAAATGTCATTGTCACATGTAATTAATTAAAATCATTGAGAATATTTTCTATTTTACACATATTTTTATATTGTGAACATTATTCTTGCTTCATTTACTGTAGGCTCAAACAGACAAAATAGTGGGTTAAAAGATGTCCTTTAGCTATCTTCTCTGGAGAGAGAATACATTAATTATAGAAAATAAAAATGGTAGAATAATCACACTCTACTCAGGTATCAAAATTTTTTTTCAACAATCTACATGGGTAAACATCATTTCTGGTTTTGTTCTACATGTGTATGTGGCCTGGGCGGGTAGAGAAGAAAAGAACTTTCAGCAGTTTGTGAAGCATTAACATAATAAATGAGCTGACAATAGGGTAATTTGCCTTTCCTATTTGGAGCAAATAGTTATCATTTTTCAAATCAGTGATTCGCATTATCTTGACTGATACTAAACATCTTTTCCAGAAGTAAAGTATAATATCGGTGAGTTTTAGATTATTTTATACTGATATTCTGTGTAATGTAAAGCCATTTACCTTGTCTCCATGTAAAAACTTTGCTTTGCAAAATTTCAGTGGTTTCATATTGTGATCCTTGGTTTTCTTCTCACCTTCCTTCCGCTCTGTGCCCATCCTTCTTAGTTTTCCCTAGCTCACTCTGTTTTCTCTCATCCACCACTATATCTCAACGCACAGTTACTATTCAAATGACTTTTAGATTTGTACTTTTGTTCATTTTTTCCTAGTTTAATCTACATGTACAACTAACTAGGTGAAATTTCTACTCAGATATCTTATGATTACACGAATTTTGCTCTCAAGTCTGCTCTTTTTTCAGGACTCTTAGAAAAATCATTATAACTCACCAAGTATTGAAACAAACAAACAGGCAAAAATATATCGTTATCATTCTTTATTCATTTGAACTTTTATTTTCCATCTCCAGTCAATCATGTTTTGTTGATCCCATCTTCGAAATATGTGTTTCATATAGCAATTTCTCTCTATCTTTATTCTATCCATCCTGGAAGGGACCTAACTTCTTTTCTGGAGTGGACCTTATGTAGACAGTTGTATAGAGAAATGTTCCTGTAAAAGCAAACTTTGCTTCATCCAATTTCATGGCACACATGCAGCAATATATCACAGGTTAAAAAAAATTACAGGTTAAAAAGAACAACTTACATTTATTAGGGAAGCCTATAGGCATGTAAAAAGTTCCCAGAGTAGTCATATTTTACTGTCTAGATAATGACCAGAAGAATATATAAGACTATATAGTCTCTTGGAATTGGTGAAAAGACATTATTTTGGTGATATCATATAGAACTGAGCATACTGTTAGGCAAATGTGGAAACTTTGGAAGCTGTATCTCCATGTGACATCATGTTGTAGTATCTTAGTTTATGAAAACACCTCAGTAATTTCTGTATTGTTTCTCATTTAAGGAAATATGCATTCTATATCTGTGATTGTTAGTGTCTTTTTGTATATCACATCAAGAAGTTTTGACTGCCAACGTTTGGTGACTGGGATCACGATAACACCTTGCAGGTTGGGTTCTCTATTTCCTGACCTACTCTAAAAATGTCCTCAAAGGAGCATTCTAAGATGCAGTTCTTCTCCTGGCATCATGGGATCCCAAGTAAAAACAATGAATATGTCTATCCTGACAAAGATCTTGTGAGCGTTCCTCTGTATAAATTCATACTCTGTAATATGCCCTCCTAGAATGTTCAAGGTGTAACCTCTGATCATTTCTTCAGATTGATCTAATTTTTGCTTAGATACCAGGTCTAATGACACCCAAAGTATGGCATACTTTAGGTGTCTTATTTAATTTTTTTATGTATTTTATGTATTATGTTCTTTTGCAATACTTTTTAAGTTTGCAATTTTGCTTGACCCTCTACTACACTGGAATGAAACCAGTGGTGACAGACACTCTTGGTCTTATCCACCATTGCATCCCCAGGGCCTGAGATTGGTTGAAGTGCTCTAAGTGCCAATCAAATATGTGTTAAATGGATACATTTGTGATTTTTTTTTTTTTTTTTTGAGTTGGAGTCTCACTCTGTCGCCCAGACTGGAGTGCAGTGGCCGCTCCCGGCCACCGCAGCCTCGACCCACTGGGCTCCAGCGATCCTTTCACCTCAGCCTTCCGAGTAGCCGGAATTACAGGCATGCGCTACCACGCCCGGTTGATTTTTTGATTTATTGTAGAGATGAGGTCTTGCTGCCCAGGCGGGTCTCGAATCGGCGGGCTCAGGCAATTCACTCACCTCAGCCTCCCAAAGGCACGGGATTACAGGCTGAGCCACCGAGCCCAGCTTACATTTGTGATATTAATCAGAATTTTTTTTATAATTAACCCTTTTTCATTTATATATTCTGATCTTCATATAAATTTCGAAAAGTATGTTCTAAAAACCAATTTAAGGAAGGAAACAAAATAAAAATAATAAAATAAAAAGCATTGAAATAAACTGTCATTGAGACTCCAACTCAAAAAAAAAAAAAAAAAAAGAAAGCAAAACCTAAGAATGCTTAGTTGTTAACTGAAAATAGATAGACTTCTACAAGTTAATGACATAACTATAATATCTATGGCATTTAAATATATAGTATAATTTTGTGGAAAGTTACCTTGAGTTTCCCTGCTTCTATCCAGGACCAAAATATTAGATTATCATGCAGTTTTGATGCTAACAAAGAAAGCAAAGACATTACAATCTAGATTTTCTTGTTGGCTCCAGTTCTATTACTTTATTAACTTGAACTTTGGTTGTATAAACAGATATTCAGCAAGTTTTTAAAATCCTTTACATTTATTTTGTCAATACAGGTTCAATTTAGAATCATTTTCTCATTAGAGTAGAAGGAAAAGTGATGGTCTCATTCTTATTCGTTCACCATAATTTCTTGGCAGTGTGAGAAAGTTTGCATCTTTAGCCTAATATAAGGTAAAAATACCTAGAAGACCTAGATTTAAAAAAATGCAGATGATATTTTAAAAAAACTATTTCACGTTTTCATTTATTGAAACTTTTACTCTGAATACTGAAAGACCAAAAGTTTAAACATCTCTCATAATTTATCATAGTTTGGAATGATTATTTTTGCTGTTTTCCCCCAACCTCTCAAACCATGGCTGTTCTTGTATATACTTCTCCTTTTTAATTTGCTTTTCCTTTTTTTTAAACAAATGTATGTGGCCAGTGATAGGTCCTAGGTAAATAGATATATGTATATAGCAATTGATACAACAAATAGGGATATTTTATTAGAAATATATTTGAAAATTATAACAACACCTTCCTATTGTTATATTAAAGGAAAAAAATGATATTTCCATCCAGAGTCTGTATTTTAGAGATTTATATCTCAATGAAAAGTGTACATGTTCAAGATTAATTCAGTAGAATTAATTACATTTGATAAATGGCTGGTTTTTTTATGTCAATTGCTTTCTATTTTTATAAAGCAGTGGAACTCAATAAAACATATCTTATTGAAAGCTTAATTTACAATGTAAATACTAGTGGAGGTATGTTCATTGAAGAGCAGAGTATGGAAATCCTACTCATCAAGTTTACCTATACATGTGTGTAGGATAGTTTGATTAATCATAAGTCTTTAAATATATTTATAAAGCCAAAGTCTCTCCAGTCTTCTTTAGCCTTCATACACAAAAAGGAGATGTTTTCAACATTTAGTCAGATTCTCATGTTTCATACAGGACATCAGGAATTATAATAAAGTATTTCTTTAAAAATCAAGACTGCATATGCCAACAAGGTAGCATGAATCTTACACTTTGTTATCTATCTTACTTCAGTAAATGTGCATGTAACAGAATCACTGACAAAATTCAAGATACTGGTCTATGCAAATCTCAGTGAGACATTGCTTTCATGAAGAACACATAGTAGAGATATACTCATTGTGTGACAAGCTTTTTGATAAACTAAGACATATTATTCTAAAATTGGACCCTAAAAGTTAATGTTAGTATCTTCATTATTAAAAGTTAAATAACTTAAAGGTGACAAAACCAGAATTCAGAATATCAGACTGCCAAGCTCTTCACCCAACCTATAAAAATTGTTGACATTCTAAATTTTTTGATACAACACAATATTCACATTTATTATTATAAGCAGAAATTGAATAAAATGTTTTATTAGATTATTTAATTAACACTAAATGATTACGGTTTATTAGAAATGTGTTACAAGAAAAATATCAATGTAGAAAACTAATGTACAAATTGTATTAGTTTCATAATGTTCTTTATGTCTGTGGAGAGATATCTATTTTTTAAGGCACAACATAAATCCTGCATCTGAGGCTATTTTTGTTTGACATATTGTTAAAAGCACGTTACTTTTAGAAAATTTAAAATAATAACTTGTATAATCAATTTATTTAATTCCCAGAATTAATCACAATCTCACTATGTGATTTTGACAGCGTATCTTTTTTTTTTTGACAACAACGTACTGCTTGACTGACACATTCATTTCTTGAAAGAAAAAAAATAATTGATAACTAGTTTGTGCATTTCCTCATTACTTCATTGTTTTATGATCTTAGATACAAAGATAAATGTATTTGCTATGGAACACTTTTTCTATAATCTTTATGGGTCAAAGGAAATCATGTATATTGCCTCTAAGTTTTAAATGCATTTTTTCTCAAATCAATTTAAAAAACTCATTACTTTAGCACATACTCTGGTAAGCCAATAACGCTACCAAAGTTTTGCTCTCAATTAAAACAAAATGCATAGCTTTAGCAAATAGCAATGACTGGTAAGAAAGCAAGAAGAAAGAAGGAAGAAAGGGAGAAAATGTAGACAAAGAGGGTGGGAAGAAGTCTTTAAATATAGCAGCAATGCCAGGAGAACTTCTAACAAACTTACTTTATGAAATCCACCATGAGTATTGTAAAACACCATAACACCCTTTTAAAAGGGACAAGTAAAAATATTTTTAGCCTGAAAAAGTATTTTATATTCTTCAACAATTTGACAGTTTTTCCCTGCTAAGTCCCTAATGAATTGTGACAAACTAATTTCAATAAAAAATAGTAATAATAACAGCAATTATCTTTCTCCTGAATCCAAAGAACAACAAAAATCAGTTCTTTTTTTTCTTTTCCTAGATAATTCAGACCATCAGCGCAGTGGACAGAGATGAATCCATAGAAGATCACCATTTTTACTTTAATCTATCTTTAGAAGGCACAAATAAATCAAGTTTTGCAATCATAGATAATCAAGGTAATGTCATTCACTCATAAAGATTTTTAATTCGGTCTTTGTGAATCATTTGACTTTAATGGAATTTATGATATTGGTTGTTATGCTATTCTGCAACATATCAATGTTGGGAAGTGGAACAAAGTAGTAGCAATAAAAATGGAAAACAAAATCCAAAGTCAAGTTCTAAAACTACTGGCTTCGTTTCTCACTGTATTTTTCAAAGTAAAAGGCCTTTTTCAAGCTATCAGTACCTGTAAGTCTTGGTAAAGTCTGAATGACCCTTCAAATATAACTGCAGTTTTGATACCACGGCTCCTTTCATACCCTTATCTAATAATGCAAACTTCAATGTATATCTGAGGAAAAAATCAGATATACTTTACTTACAGTCATGTTAACATGATTGATTTGAAGATATTTGGGGTCATTAATTAGGAACCATAAATATATGAAATTTGTGTTAAAGAGTTCTTTTTTCTCCAAAATTAAATACTTTCTATCAATCTAAGGATTAATTGTCCAGACTATTTCAATGTAGAGAAACAGAATTTATTTTCCCTCTGTCTAGAAATGGATTAACTTTATTAGAAAGACATTTGGTTTCCTTTTCATTTTCTTCTGTAAGCTTTTTTTCTGCCATAATATGGATTTCCATTTCAATTTTTCTTTATACCTTCAAAGATATGAAACACGGTTGGATTTATTACTCAAGTATCTGTGAACAAACACCTGCCGCTGCTCTTATAACTGAGTTTAAGCTTTGATCTGGAGATCTCTTGTGGGAGAGTAAATACGAAAATGTTTCTCAGCTTTGCCCTTGACAAATTCCCAGAGAGAGACAACTCAAATAGACTTAGAATTAAAAAAACACAAACACCAAATTTTTTTAAACTCCAGCTTAAATTTATTTATATTAATATAAAATAAATTACTGAGGCAAAATTATAACTTGAAGCATAAAATTGATTTTGTTTAATGTTTGTGGTTACAAGCAATGTAATAAAATGCATATTTAAAATCGTCAACTGTCTCCCAACTCTTAGGTCAGCTTACTTAATAAAATCCCACCATGAGCTTTGTAGATTTTAGGGGCTTGATAAAGAATTGACTTTTAAAAAAAGATGAATTGGGAAAAGTCCTAAATAAGCATGAATCTCAAAAAAAAGTATTTATTTGCATTTTACTGCTTTTGTCTTCTAAAGTTTTACTCATAGCTGAAGAATATATTTTGGGGGATAAAATAACAACATTTAAAAAGGAAAACATAGTTCTGAGGCACAAGAAAAAGTCATTTAGAATACTTTTTTTTAATTTAGGGAAGAATAAACTTACATGTGTTAAAGTATGTATTATTCATTTTCCTTAATATTTGAAAGCCCTCTCTAGGTGAATGAATCACCATGACTAAGGTTTAATGATTTTCTATGTTTTAAATGGAAAATAGATTAATAAAGTTAAAGTAAATGAAACATCCCAATATGATGTTTTTGTCTTTCCTACCAAGTTAAATTAATTATTCTGTCTCATTAGAAACTACATTATCTGAAATCATGTGTTATGATAGATAACTTTTAAAATATTGTGTATTTCCCTTATTTTTAAAAACAATAGGTTTCAGGTATTAGAAAATTAACTGTGTAATGTGTAATTAACACAAATGAAACTGGATCTATCAGCATAAATTTAATTCTAGTAGCTTCTATAAAATCTTGACATCTAAGTAAAAGCCTATTTTCTGCATGTCTTCCCTATGTATGTCTTCCCTATATTTATGAAAAATATTTTGAAATGGATTGAATATTTAAATAATAATATTAATAATTTAAAATATAATTAAATGAGTAAATACTATTAATGCAATATTTAATATGAATAATTCAACAATTCAAATACTTTATCTAATTACATAATTAGAATTTAGGTAATGTCTAAAACAATACTAACTTTGTGTAGCTGTTTTAGTTGTCTTCTCATCAGAAATATTATCTTCTTTTCATTTCAACTTATTTGATCATATCTCTATACTACTGTTTTTAGTATCTATGACACCAATTTCTTGTATGTGGTTGAAAAAATTATGCACATGGGTTTTTATTTTAGATAACACAGCTGTAATTTTGACTAATAGAACTGGTTTTAGCCTTCAAGAAGAGCCTGTCTTCTATATCCCCATCTTAATTGCCGACAATGGGTCCCCATCATTGACAAGTACAAACACTCTTGCCATATTCGTCTGTGACTGTGATGACAATGAGAATACACAGACCTGCAGGGACAAAGAATTTATGCTTTCCATGGGATTCAAAACAGAAGTCATTATTGCTATTCTGATCTGCATTATTGTAATATTTGGTAAGTAGTGCTGGATGGAGCCTATCCATTAATTTAAAATAACAAGATGAATATATAAAACAGTTAATTCTAGTATAGTATTATATTGTGGGTTTTTGTATGTGTATGTGTGTGCATAATGAATGTAATATAGTTTTAACCAAATAGAGTAAATAAAAATAGAATGGATAAGTGTGCATTTCAAGCTGTAAATGAGTTATGATCTCTGAATTCCATGAGTGTGTGATTATGTGTGTACACATTGGTTTATACATGTTTTAACATATATGCATTGTAACAAATATATATATATATAAATCATTAATAATAATGATGAGCTTCTGTTGAGTACTTATTATACTCCAGGAGACACTCTTCAGTGCTTTTTATGCACTCTGCAATTTAGTCCTCACAATAAACTTATGAAGCAGCAGCTATTATCACTCACCTTTTATAGGTGAAGAAAATGAAGCTCAAAGAGTAATGAGCCTTTTGAAAGGTCATGGTACCATAGATTTCTTGGATTCATTTTTTTTTTTTTTTTTTTTTGAGTTGGAGTCTCACTCTGTCGCCCAGACTGGAGTGCAGTGGCCACTTCCGGCCACCGCAGCCTCGACCTGCTGGGCTCTGGCGATATTAAAGGCATGCGCTACCACGCCCGGCTGATTTTGTTTTTTTTTGGATTTATTGTAGAGATGAGGTCTCGCTGCCCAGGCGGGTCTCGAACCCGCGGGCTCAGGATTCATTTCTAATGTCTTATGGAAGCCTGTCTTTGACCAACATGTCCCCTTTCCCTCATTGCTGCCATCCTGTTAACCACCACCTACTCTCCACTTATATGAGTTATATATATTTTTAGATTTGACATATAGTGAGATCAGGCAGTATTTTTTTTCTTTCCATTCCTGTATTATTTCATTTAGCATAATGCCCTCCAGATTCAACCATATTGTCACACATGACAAGATTCTTGTCTTGCTTAAGTTTAAATAGTATTCCATTGAGTACATGTACCACCTTTTCCTTATCCAGTCATCTTTAGTAAAAACTTAGGTTAATTCTATATCTTGGCTATTGTGAATAGTGCTGCAATAAACATGGGTGTATAGATATCTCTTCAACACTCTGATTTCATATGTAAGTGTGGGAGGTGATTGGATATGCTAATTAACTTAAATTAGTAATTCCATAATGTATACAGATATACATCGCACTGTACACCATAAATATATATACTGTTGACAATTAAAATAAAAATATTTTCCAATTATTTTGCAAATAAAAAGCAAATGTTAAGGTTACAAACGTAAAAGAATCTTATTTCATCAAAGTACTAAGCAGAACAAAATCTCACTAAAATACTGTTGCTGTAATGATTGTTGTTTTCCTAAGTATATAATTTAACCCCATTTTACAGATAAGGTAGCTGAACCCATAAATGTCTTAATAGACTTTAAAGACTACAAATGACTAACCTAGCATAACCTTTTTCTTCCTTTTTTAACACCAAAATTTTCCTCATAACTTCACACCAAATGCCAATGCAACTATATTGAGTGTTGAGAGCAACTATTTCAGCCACTGATTATGGAATCTCAAACTGACATAGTATATGCTTCAGGACTTGCTTTCACTCCCTCATCTTTCTCAAATCTTCAAAACTCATCCATTCCTCATTACCACCAAACATAACCATTTTTTTTGGTGGACTTAGCTTTAGCTTTTCAAATTATTTTTAATAATCTTTGAATCCAGAGTTTAATGTATAGCTCCATAGCTAAATACTAGAAGAATGAAAGAGTAATAATAAAGTAATGTTTGGGGAACAAAAAATACTGAACTACCTACAGACTTAAACCAAGTGTGGAAAGCTTACAAATAAATCAAGGGCAGCATCACAGCTACTGATGTAATATTTAGTGGTGGAAAGCTTGGGTCAGCCAATAGTCAGTTATTTCTTTTGAAAATTTTATAATACTCTCCAATTCAGTTTGAAATATTTACTATATGCTTTGCTATTTCAACCATATATATCATATGAGTTACAAAGCGCACTGAGTTCAAACATGGCAGCTTTATTTATTTTAAAGCATTATTTTAATTGTTTTAATGTAGTTTTATATAAAATATTACATATTTAGTATAGTTCTTCTATGATAGGATGCTTCTTCTGTGATAACAGTGATAATAATTTTGTTTCAAATTCTATGTATTTGGGAGCAACATAAGGTTCAAGGTTGAGTAAGGATTGGTTATCTTTGAAACACACACACACAGTTTTTTTATTAATTAAAAAAATTGTTGTAAAATAGTTTTGTTCTGAGTGATGCTATGTAATAAATACTGATTCTGGAAAAACTAATATTATAATTCAAGTGCCTGATGAGTTGAAAAGTCTGAAATTAATATGGTATCACAAAAGACAGGCTCTGAGCCAACTTTCCACTTTTGAGTGTTTTCTGTTTTATTTTATTTATAATTGATATATAATAGTACATATGTGTAAGGTATGGTGTGATATTTAAATACATGCATACATTGAGTAATAATCAAATAGGCATAATTAGCATACACATCACTTTAAACACTTATAATTTCTTTGCAGTAATAACATCTGAAGTTTTTTCTGCTATCTCAAAACATACGCTACATTTTTATCAGCTATAGTCACCTTACTGTGCAAAAGGACATCATAACTTATTCTTCTTGTCTGATTATAACTTTTCACCCAATGACCAACCTCTCCTAGTCGCCAATCCCTTTCCTCTCTGCTTTCCATCCCCTGGCCACAGTTATTCTACTCACTACTTCTATGAGAGCACACTATTCAGAGTCCAGTATAAATTAGATCATGTAGTGTTTGTCTTTCTAGGCCCGGCTAATTTTAGTTAACAAGCAATAAGACATGATAATACATGATTTTATTATAATAAAATCAATCAATAAATGTAAACTTTATAGAACAATACCTTACATATACTTTATGGTCAATAAATATTAACTTATAAAATAATTATGCCACAAAAATTTGTCTCGATGAGGAATACCAAACTGTTTTTCTGTTTTATTAACATAAATCATTTGTTATTAACATTGACAACTGTTAACAGATAGTATTTATTTCTCAAATATAAAAATAGTACAAAGAATAATCTTTCATTTTAAATTTTAAATCGACCACTATTTTAAACGGTTCACTATATTTTTGTGGTATTTTTCATCCAAATTGTCAGCTAGGAAGATTATGATACTTCCTTTATGTCATTTTGCAAGTCCCGTTTGTAAATTTCCAACCAAAAATGTACCTTTCTGTCTAAGAATTATAAAATTGAACCTTCTATCTTGAGGTTGTAATGAGAGCAAAGATTATAAATTTCATGATCATTTTTATGTGACAATTAATATTCTGGTGTGCTTTCTTTATCAGGGTTTATTTTTTTGATCTTGGGCCTAAAACAGCAAAGGAAACAGACTCTATTTCCTGAAAAAGGTGAAGATTTCAGAGAGAATATATTCTGCTATGATGATGAAGGCGGTGGAGAAGAAGATACAGAGGCCTTTGACATTGTAGAGCTGAGAAGTAACACCGTAATGAGGGAACGCAAGACTCGAAAAACTACCAGCGCCGAGATCAGGAGCCTATACAGACAGTCATTACAGGTTGGGCCAGACAGTGCCATATTCAGAAAATTCATTCAAGAAAAACTCTTAGAAGCCGATACTGATCCGTGTGCTCCCCCCTTTGACTCTCTCCAGACCTATGCTTTTGAGGGAACAGGATCCTTAGCTGGATCCCTGAGCTCCTTAGAATCAGTCATATCTGATCGGGATGAAAATTATGATTACCTTAATGAGTTGGGGCCTCGCTTTAAAAGATTAGCATGTATGTTTGGTTCTACAATGCGGTCAAATAATTAGGATTTTTTTTTTTTACTATCAAAATTTATAAAAATTGCTAAAGTATGTGGACCATTAAATGGTAGGCTTTTGGTAAAGAGTTTTGTTCTTTGGCTCCTTCATGGCAAAAAGTCCTAGTTTATAAGGTGTTGTGATTTCTTTTGAGTCAATGTCCCATGGTTATCATGGTTACCCATGTGCTGTCACTGAACAAAGATGGGGGAGTATTGGCTAACAGTTAGCTTTCAGATGCCAGAACAAGAAAGCTCTTGAATAGGACTGAAATATTTGTCATTTTTAAATGTCATCTAATGCAAATTCTCAAATTTTTGAATGGTTAATGTGAGAAAGTCATTGCATTGGGCCATCGTAGTGTTATCATATTTTTCCTTTTTTTTTTTACTCTTACAAAGTAAGAATAAAATGTTTATGTGTATTAAGTTTCTGATACTATACAGAGATAAACCTTCAACACCTAGGAGAATCTGGATGATTACATAAAAGTTTTTTTTGTTTTGTTTTGTTTTGTTTTTTGAGTTGGAGTCTCACTCTGTCGCCCAGACTGGAGTGCAGTGGCCGCTCCCGGCCACCGCAGCCTCGACCTGCTGGGCTCCGGCGATCCTTCCACCTCAGCCTTCCAAGCAGCTGGAATTACAGGTGCACGCTACCACGCCCGGCTAATTTTTTGATTTATTGTAGAGATGAGGTCTCGCTGCCCAGGCGGGCTGCAACCCACGGGCTCAGGCAATCCACTCACCTCAGCCTCCCAAAGCCACGGGATTACGGGCTGAGTCACTGAGCCCGGCTAAAAGTTTTAAAACATTTACACATTTACTTTTATATATGATAAGCATATCTGATTAAGAATCTGAGATTCCATGATTCATTCTAGCTTGATATTTTAAAATCTTTGCTAAGATCAATACTTAAAACTAATTTTAAATTTGGACAGACACTTCTTATATGTTAATTAATCAGAGTTTTATTGTATACATTGATATTATTTTTGATATTGTAGATTTGTGTAAAAAAGAAATATGAAAATATGATTAGGAGCTTTTTATTGATTATTTTGATATGCAACCAAAATACATGTTTATTATAGCAAAACACGTGTCAATATTTACTCATAACTAAATTTAAAATATATGAAATTGGTGGAAAATATGAAAAATGTAAGTGAATTTTATTTCTACTAAAATTACTTAGTAAAATTAAAGAAGTATTGGATTCAAGCTTCAATTACCATTCACACTAAATATTATGATCACCTGTACTGATACTTACCATTCTTAGAATAAAACATGATACAATTCTCATAATTTCCTTTTCTATTAAGAGCTCAGAATATGACTGATTTTTCAGTGTCATTTTTTTATTACTGAATATAAAATTAGGTGCAATACTTACTTTTATTGTAGCCTTATGAGGGAAATAAATGCTAAACTGTTGGGCATAAAGCTTTATAGTAGTATTAGATGATAAGATAATAAAACACTTTAATTTTAATCGACCTTTTAAGAATCATCATTGTTATTATATCCAAATCAAGGTGGACTTCAAAATGTATGGTTTGAACAGAAAGTAGTGAATACAAAATTCTAAAAGTTGGTTTACATGATCTCTTTTTATTAATAGCATGTGAGACTGAGCTGAATCAAATTAGCCATATATGTTAAAATTAAGTATTTTGAATAATTAGGAACTATGGATAGATTAGTTGGATGATTATAATACTTTTTCTCTTTACTTTAAAATTTAAGCATCTGTATCATGTATTAGAAGAAATTTTTTCATCAATATGAACCAAAAACCATTAATACTTCACAGAAGTATGAGAAAATCACGTTTGCAATACAGCCACTTAGGAAGATATTAAAAGTAGATGAGAGGACATTAGACATAGTAAATTCTTATGTATCGATATCATTATTTATTTAGGAAAGAGTAAAAATACCAAAGAAGAAAGAATTTAAAAGAGCAAAAATGTGAAAGTAAAATAGAAATGCACAGTTGAGAGAAAATTTATGAGTATTTCTATCATATGAACATAAAAAATGAAAATGTATAATGAGGGAAATTTTCATGAGTTATTCCATGATGTATTGCTTCTTAAGAGTATTTACAACAAAGTGTTATGTAATCTTGGTAGAAGAACTGAAATTATGTTAAATAACAGATGAAGAAATCCATAGGAAATAGAAAAGTCAAAAGAAGTTAGACTTTCTGGGGAGGACAGTAGGTTCTGTATAAATGAAAGCCTTGTAAGAATTTATACATTTAATAAAAACAATTTCTCAAATGCACATTGATGCAATATGTCCAATGGCACTAAACAGATGTATTAAAATAGATTCATGCTTAATTAATGACATAGTGGTCAACATAGGATACATAGAAAAAGCACACACATAATTACATCTATTTTTAGTCTCATTTTTTTCAACTGTATCTAAGAATACTCTCTTAATTCTAATAAAGAAGTTGCAACTTTCTAGAAATTTTGCTTCGTAATATTTCAATAACTGTTTTATCTTCTTTTTAGTCACATGGGTATTGCAAGAACACAGTTAGCTGCCTCCTAAGCTAAAGGCATCACAGTAAGAATTTTTTTGTATATTTTAATAAAGTCTAAATTAATGCAGATATTAATGAAAATGTCACAGCTTCATATTAATACCCATGGTACTTTAATATTCCTCTTTATTGACTCATAAGTTTATATATAAGCTTTATACTACTAATAATAAAAATAAGAAAATAAAGTCTTTTATAGGGATCGGAAAATACCCATAGCAATACTAGTAGTTCACTCAACACATGTGCTTGAGCTTTACAGACCTGAATTTAAATAGTTCCTTTTGTTTATATACCAGTATAACGTTTGTCAAACTGCCTACTATTTCTGAACCTCAGTTTGTAATCTGAAAAATAAGACCCAAACAACCCATCACACATAGTTGTTATGAATAATAAATAATAAGACATGTAAAACAAACAGCACAAACAGTACATGATAAAACATAACTGCTCAGTAAACAATGGTGCATTATTATAGCAACTGATGATATTCTGCTGGAAACACACGGGTCTTTTTTTTTTTTTTTAAGGCCATGTATTTTTCCATCCCTACTTATTTCTGCAATTTCTCTTCCTTCTATTCTCCACCTCAGTTACTAGAGCAATCTTTCCTCCAAACACCTCTGTTTTTTATTCCCTTACCACATTCAGGTCTGTGATCAGTTGCAACTTTCTCAGAAAGATCTGCCTGGCCACCATCAATTTCCTGTGACCCTTACTTTGTCTTTTTTTTTTTTAACTAAATCATTTAACTACTTGGTATTATTGTTGCCTTTCTCCTTTATTAGAATATCACCTTTAGTGGGTAAGAAATTTTTAGTTTTGGTGTTTTTTACGGTCTAATAATGTTTCTAGCATATAGTAAATGACCAATAAATATTTACTAAATGAATATAGTAATGAATTCAATCTGTTTTATTAGTCATGTATAGAAGTCTTATTTGTGTTCATTGAATAATATTATAGATTATTGATACAAAATTAATGTATTTTTCAAAATAGATTAGCACTGAGTAGTTATTTAATACAGATACAATTTTTTCAAGATTTTTCTAAAAATTATATAATTTTGGCATGTTAACTTGTTTGAACTTGATATATTTGGGGAAAAAAGTTGCTGAAGTTATACTATTCAGTCAAAAATTCCTTTGATGATAACTGCAGAACGTCTCATGTGAAATAGTTCTCATAAAATGTGAAGAATATGAAATGAGAATCCTTCACTTGTTCGAGTACAACCTAGTAACAAATGTATTGTAGATGTCTTGGGTCTACTCAAAATCTGCAAAGTAGCTTCAAACTTTGTATATGCTATACAGTGCTATATGATAGCAAATATATAGAAGATAAGAAGACTATTTAGAGAGATAAATGGAGGAAGATTACATAAGACTTTTACATATTAAAATTTGTCTGTCTATATAACTATCAAAATTTTGATGTCCAGGGAGAGGGAGTCTCATATCTCAATCACAAGGTAGTTCCTTGGGGCCTATTATAATTTTTTGCTGCCTTTTTTTCCTAGAGAGCTCTAAAGATGACTGGCTGATCTATCTAAAATAGCAGAGAATGAGAGTGGCCAGTTGCTAGAAAACACCATTCTAGCCTTGAAGAGAATAAAGTTACATGAATTTTGCATAGGTTAACTGACTTGATTACTAAGCAAAGAAATTTTGCACAGACAGAGCTGAGTCATCCAAGTAATGTGTCAATAATGTGAACACAGGGATCTCAAATCCTTGAGATGTGTCTCTGAATAGCCCAAGCATGTGCCCTAGGATCAAGGGCCAGCTTCCAGATGCCTGTCACAGAGGATACTGGCTATGAAATTACCATGCCATGCTGTTATACACCTTCTCTCCCTTTCTACCCAGATCTCAGAAAGCGAGAAGCAGCAGAGTGAGTAGGAGAGAACAGGAGATAACTCTTACACTGGATCTCACACCTTAGTAAATGGAAAAATAATTGTCTTAAAAAATGAAAGTGACCAGAAGCTGTGAAAACCGTCTGGTATTTGGCCAGGATTGGCATCAGAAAGATCAATGAAAACATGTCCAAAACCGAATAAAAGAAAGCATTTTCATGATGAGTCCCTTCAAGTTACAAACTAATAAATAAACCAGATATGTTGACACATTGAATCAATTTGGCATTTCATATAGTTAAAACAATAATTTTAAACTCAACTTTGTAATAAAAATCATGAACTAAACACACAAAAATAAATATAATTTATAAGGTTCAACATCTGAGAGCATATTCAAATAGTTTTTAAAGCTTTATTTTATGCAGTTCCGCTGTATTTATTCATTTTAATATTTATTGACTTCCACAGTGCTAAGTAATTTATCTCAGCTACAAATAAGGGTGAACAGGGAAAATGCAATATTTTTATGATTATATAGAGGTACAAATCAACACAATGTCTTATCCATAAAAGGGAATGGAGATTATGTACGGTGCATACATGTGGTAATATTCAACATTTCCATAATATGACATAATTTGTATGCTAGTGAGAGTAAATGGTTATGAAGTTCATCTTAATTATTTTTTAGTTGCTAATATTCTTTGCTGTGTAACCTTGGACAAATTGTTTAAAACCTTCCTTGCTGATACCTTCATCTATATAATGGGGGTATGATGTCATAAGCCTGTTGCAGGAACTAACTGAAATAATATAAAAATAATCTAGAACTTTGCCAAATATGTGGAAAACACTTGATATTTGTAACTGTCATTGTTAACAGCAGGTAAATACAACAGGTTACGGTTATATTATTAATTTTACCCTTAGAGCCTCATGGACCACTCAAGTTCTAGAACTAATATGAAGAAGAGAGAAGAAAATGAATCAATTCAAGACAACAATTAGCTTGCTGTTACTTACTGCCTCTTCGTCTTGACCCGCCCAGGGTAATTTTCTATTACCAAAGGAAGAAATTAATTGCTCAATTTATACATTATGTATGAGGAGTTCTGATGGAAAGTCACTCCTCTATGGCATTTACTTGGGAGAAAAATAGTAAGTTTTTTGTGGCAACCTTTTCTAGGTGTAGATTTTTTAAAACTGTTAAAAGAGGAGTTGTTTTTTTTCTCACTGTTAACTAATGGAGGAAAAAATTATTTCTTCCTTATGTTACAACTATATGGGAGAAAAAGAAAAGAAACATGCTAATGGCCCCAAAAGAAAACTTGTCAACCTTGTTGTTACAATCTAACATCTGATAGTCATAGTTCCAATTTTCTTTTAAGAAATAAAAGTTAAATTACAAGCAGATTGTTCTCATCACCTCTGAAAATACAAAATGAAAAGTTGCAACCTTGACTTCTCCTACCTGCTTTCCTCTGTCCTCTCTTTAAAAAACAAAAATTAAGATCACACTGCCATATGTTCTCTGATGAGTAAGTTTTATTATTATTATTCTGCTTTCTTATATCTGAATCAATCTTAGGACTCAGGCAAGTTCTAGGCAATTGTCCAGCTAAAACTGACACCTCAGTTTTCTGAAACTTCTTTTTTATCCCAGATGCCCTCTATGTTTTCTCGAAGTTTCCTCTGTAGAGCTGATTATCTATTTTTAACCCTGTTTAGCACTTATGCGTATCAACAGTTGACATATTCAATTTATATAGAGAAGAGTACATCAATAATTTGAAAATGTTTTAAATTTTACCAATTTCAAAAACACAATTAGAAGTCAAAACATCATACAATGTATTTATTCATAGTAATATACCACTATCACACAATGTTAATTTTTCCCAGTGACAGCTTTCAACATCAAAACTGTTTCTCTCTTCATAACACATTATCTACACCCATGTTATATTATTTTTTTACATAAAAACTAGAAAAGGAAATTTGCACAAAAGAGCATACTAGAAAAATATGTAAATTCTGAAAATTCTAAAACTTCCACTCGCTTGTTTTCATGTATCCCAAATACAGAGTAAATAGCAAATATACACATTTTTATGCTAACAGCTTCTACCATGCCACCAGCAACTACTGAGCATCTTTAATTTAAGTGCTGCATAATAAACACTGAAGAGAATCTTAAATTAAGTACCTGTGTCCTGACTGATTAAGTACTGGTGAGGAGCACTTGGAGGTGAAATGAGAAATGTGGCCTGAATGAGAAGTGGGTGCTGGAGTGAGACCTGTTGCTAAGTTCACTTGCACTCCGCACTTCATAAAGGTATATCTGCTTCTTACTGGTCCCCATGAAGTTATATTGCAACTCAAAAGGGAAAAAATATTTATTAAAAAGGGTTTTTACTCTTTAATTTTCTTTTTCTTTCTAAATAGACCATGCACATCTATTTTCCTAACTCTCTTTCTCTGTCTCTTTTTAAGCTGTTATAATTCCAGGTTCTATTCTAAATGTTTTTGTTTTTCTTTTTCTAAGTGTTGATTAATTTGACGAGATATGGTTCTTACTCCCAGGGTACTAATAAGGAAACTGGAACAGAGAAAGCTTTAGTCACATGCCTGGGGTCATACACCTTAATAAGTAGCTCAGTTGAAACTTACATCCAGGCAAGCAAGATTCCAGACTTTTATACATTCACGCCATACTGAATCTTCATTTGCATCATCTCATTTGCTTATTAACATGGGGCTTTTATTATATTTGATTGTCAATTACCTTTTCATTCCATTTGATGTCATCATTGTATAAATATTATATACATACAGAGATGAATTGAAGAGGTGATTAGCATTCTTTTTTCAAACATATCTGCCCATTTATATATATATTGTAATTACTGAGTTTCTATCACATTAAATGCCAAATGTTTTCTTTTCCATTATCATTGTATATTTTTATTTATTATTACTGGTAATCAGTCATAGAAATGGCATTCAGAACATCTGTAGATCCAGAAAACACATTAACTATTGAAGAATATTTTTTAAATTATTGTTATGGTACACAATGACATATAAACCCACCTCATTACTTCATAAATCTTTTTTTTTTTGATTAGAAAATATAGTTGATTTATAAAGTTAGTTAGAAAGAGAGAGAGAAAAAGAGGAGAGTTATCTCCTAAGGAAGGGGAGGGAACCAAAGCTTAAGGTAACATGGCCTGGCCATAGTTTAGCAAGGCAACGGTCCATATGTCTTCTTCTTTTCTTCTTTGCAGTAGTGACTCTCTCACAAGGGACATATAAATAAATACTTGTGTGTAATTTTTATTCTGTCTTGAGCAACAAAAAATAGTGAACAACAACAACAACAAAAAGGGAAAGTTAAAGCAAGAATAGGAAAACAACAACAATAATAAACTTAAATTCATTCTGGAAAATTCAGAGCAACTCTTCCCTATTTATATGATTTCTGTCACTTCCTTCTGCTTCTTCCCTTGCTCTTTTTTCTATTTTGACATTTTTTCATCATACTCACATATATTGGCATGTGCTTAATATTTTTTCCGTTTTTTCATATTTTAATCTTCCACTGGAAACAAGGATTAGTTATTTTTAAGCAATAGCCTTTGAGATTCAAAGAGACTGAGCACTGAGCACCGAGACTCCACAATCTTTGAATTATATTGATGCTGTTAGCTACACAAAGTAACCTTCCATGAATAAACAGACTTCATCCCCTGAGTTACTTTTCAGCAATATTCTATGCCTGAGGTGTGAGAGCAAGATAATAAGCCCATCATGTTTCTTTGAATTCCCCCTCCAGATGTCAGGACTGCATGATCTCTATCATATCAAAGAATACAGCACTTGATTAAGGGACATAGCAACAGACCAATGGATGACTCAAAATACAAAAATAATGGACACCATCAATACTGAGCACCAGTTCAAGTCCATTAATTCCTCTAGCACTTTACCACTTCATTCAGAATTTAAAATTGAAGAAAATTTTACTTTATTCATACTGTGGGTGGAAGTGAGCAACTATGGTAGAAGTATTGTCATGGTGTAAAGTTAACATGCCGAGAAGCATTTAAATCACCCATTATTATGGGACATTATCAGACTTAGATGACTATTTTCTTAAATTCATAGTTTTTAGAAGATATTTACACATAGGCAAACTAGAAATGATGGCTGTTTCTCAAAAATCACTAAAATTATATATATATATATATGTCTTGTGTAAGTGTCTCTTTAAAGTTTAGTAATAAAAAATACAATTTTCTCAGAAGTAAGCTGGTCTACTATTTTTTGAACAGTGTAATATCATATACATGTGATTATACAATTTTTATATATTACAAAATAATACATAGTTTTAAATTTTCCGTAAGTACCAGCAGTACAGGTTTCTAAACTGCGCAGAGAAGTCTCTTGGTCTTTTCAACTGCTATGAAATGCCACATACTGGGAAGCTTTTGAACAACAGAAATATATTTTTCATAGTCTGCAGGTCAGGAATTTCAAGATGAAATCACTGTTGAGATTCCGCTTCCTGAGTTCATAGATGACATCTTCCAGCTGTGACCTCACATGGTGTAAGGGCTAAGGGACCTCTCTTGGGCATTATAGGGGACTCATCCCACTCCTGAGGGCTTCACCTTCATGATCATAATCACCTCCCAAAGATGCCACCTCCAAAATGCCTTCATATTGGTGGTTGAATTTCAATATATGAATTAGGAGGGACACAAATATTCAAATCATAGTAGAATACAGATATGTTAACAGCAAAGGCAAAGACAAATATTTCAGAATGTCCCTAACACAAGTTTCTGATTCACCTAATATGTTCCCAATCTAATGGCACACTTGAACAGTTTTCTTATCCTCATAGATAGATAAATCAGCATCTTAAGAAGCCTATCAAATATGGTTTTTTTTCATTTTCAGTGATTGAAACACATAATTCTTCAGAGAATTTCAGAGATGTTGTATTGAAAAACCTATCACATTTCTGTTTCTAATAAAATATTTGCTTTGATTTATCATCTTTTTGAGAACCCTCACTAAAAATCCTAGACAGGTCAGGAGTTATTAAAATTGTGATAAATGGGTATAAGGTTAATGTTATTTTATTATGAGTAGCATAATATTCTATATTATAACAACTCTTGAATTATTAATATACTTTCAATATTTACACATTATAATAAATAAACGTGTCTGCCTTTTTAAATGTAAATAAAAAATGTATGTGCCTCTTGTAGACGGGGAAGCAGGATTTGTTTTAGCTGTCGTTTTAAGCTACTGCGCAATGTGGAAAGTTCAGTTTATTTTATATATCACCTTTATTCTTTCATATAATAGACTTTTTTTTACATTTTCATAACAGCAATGTCTAGAAATTAAGAATGGTTTTTATGATTTTGAAAACTAAAATACAAAGAAACCAGTCACCCTGTTACTTGTTTGAGGAGTAAATATCTGGAAAAATAAATGAAACAGAATGCAAACCAGAGTACACTCTGGTTCAAACTCCATAAAAATAATATCATGAGTCAAAAACTATTAAACCGGTGGTCAAGGGAATATTTCTAGTAACAGTATGTTGGTTAATCTAAATATACACATTAATTTTATGAAGAAAACTGTAAAAGCAACGCATACTTTCAGAAATAGTGTTACTCCTAAAGTTCCAAATTATAGAATAATACAATTTTGGTGTTTCTGAAAAAATGTTCTTATTAGATGTAAAAATATATAGAAGAAATTTAAAATGCTACTATATTGCATAAAAAAAATTGTGGCATGCTCGTGGTGATGTTTATCAGTCATTTGCCTTCCATGATCTGACTTTAGGCTAGCTCTTTAGTGTTTTTACTAACCAATTTTACACAAATCATTTTATACCTCACTATTACCAAATATGTTTCAATTACTCAAATATATCAGGATTACATAGTTATTCAATATGTTCTTTGATCCAAGAATAGATCTCATTTATAATCAATGTGGCCATGATCAACTTGTCCTTGACAATGAAGGCAAATATTAAATATTTTGGGCAATCATTTAAAACTTGCACCTTAGTCGTGAACAGAACTTCTCTATTCATGTTTCATCGCATTTTTACATATCCAAGTTATCAAATTTTTTATGCACTCTCTTGTACTTGACTGTTTGCTTATGTCTTTTCTCATTAGACTATGCGATACTTGACTAGGGAGACTGTTTATAATTCCTTTTTTACTTAAATTTCTGCTAAAAATACATGTAATCTAGTAGATTCTCAAATCTAGGACTCTCTGTGTGTGTGTGTGTGTGTGTGTGTGTGTGTTTGTGTGTGTGTGTGTGTGTGTCTGTCTGTCTGTCTCATACAAGTATACACATACAAGGGGACTTAAAAAATTTACATTTTACTTGTAGAAAATGGAATTGAGTGATAGAAATACAAAATGTAAACTTTATTTTGCAAAACAAAATGTATGTAGTTCAAGATATTTTTGTAACTATAATACCAGCCATTTAATTCATCTCTAAAAAACGGAGAATCTTGGGAACTTAGCTTTGTCAGTACAGTCTTCTTTAAATTATTAACAAAAATATTGCCCTTTAAATTTTTTTTAAAGATTAAGAATCAAAAATAAGTCAGAAGGATTCAAATCAGGACTGTATGTTGGATGCCTAATGATTTCTCACCAAAAGTCTTGCAACATTTCCTTTGTTTGATGAGAGGAATGAGCAGAACTATTGTTAAGAGTAGAGACTGGAGTATTTACCAGGCATTATTCTGCTAAAGCTGTGATTGCATTTCTCAAAACAGTCTCACAATAAGCAGATGTTATTGGTTAGCCACCTAGAAAGTCAGCAAGCAAAATGCCTTAAGCATACCCAAAAACTGTTGTCATGATCACTGCTCTTGACCACTTTTGCATTGACTGGACCACTTTTCTCTTTAGCAGCCATGGCTTTGATTGTGCCTTGTACTAGTAAAGCTGTTTCATCTCCTGCTACAACTCTGAAAAAATGCTTAAGGCATCTTGATCTCATTTGTTAACAATTTCCTTTGAAAACTTTGCTCTTGTTGTAGTTGATCTGGGTGCAACTGTTTTGGCATCCATCAGATGGAAAGTATGCTCAACTTTAATTTTTCAGTCAGAATGTGTAAGCTGAAATAATTGAGATGCTTATGATGTTGGCTATTGTTTTTGCTGTTAATATTTGGTCCTCATCAATGAGGACACAAAGTTTTTGTTTGTTTTTTCCTATATTGATGTGTTTAGTCTGCCACTGTGGAGTTCATCTTCAACATCAACTCATGCCTTCCGAAAATGAGTAAATTACTAATTTTTAAAGCCATTGTCTTCATAATTTTTTTTGTAAAGCATCTGTAATTCACCGTTCTTCCACTTAAGTTTCACCATAAATTTAAGGTTTGTTTTTGCTTTGATTTTAGCAGCATTAATGTTGCTTTCATAGAAGTTCTTTCCAAACTTATACTTTAACCTTGTTAGTGCCTCAAACTTTATCCTGTTCAGACATGTTTAACAAACTAGTATGAATTTATCTTGGTGCAAAAAAAAAACATACATTAATATTTTATAATGTGCATTTTCCATGAACTGGTCAAAGACTCCTTCTCTGTGTATATATACAAATACAATGCACACATGTGCACACATATACATATACATACAGACTAACCTTTTCAAAATAATGGACAAAGCAAAAATTAGTTTTTGTGTATATATCTGTTCTTTGAAATATAAAAATTATTTTTCTTTGTTACACCTCTATATGTGACCATCACCCAGTTAAGCAGAGAAAGTAAACTTGCATAAAAGAAAGGTTGACTAAAGTTTGATCTACTGTAATAAAAATGCAAATAAGGAATTGGCCTACCAAAATAGAATTATTGAGTCCTCTGGAATATGATGGACTTAAAATCCATGTGTAAAAGTTGAAAAGCATTTCAAATTTCTCATGTACTCTATAATATTAACACTGAATACAATCAAATTTATTAGTAATATCATGGTTAAAGAATACTCAGGAACTAATATTTAAAGACATTTCAAATGTACAGATTTAAAAAGTTTAGTGTTCTAAGGGACAAAAATACAAGGAGGAGAATAAGAAACCATACCAAAATGTTAGAGGAAGCTGGAGGAAGGAGTTTGCATAGCTCTGTTTTCCACTTGAAGCTCTAAGAAGGGTCTGGCACCCCACATGTAACCCTGAATGGGCTACTATAGCCAAGAAAAAATGTTGCCTGGCATGCAGATAGTCTGAGCTTGTTATCCTTCCTCTCAAATATTTTGGAAGTGTTCCTTGTACTCCCTCATGTTCCACAAGGTATCCAGAATGCATGTAGTGGTGCTGCATGAATAAATGGCATGATAATTGTGTGTTACCTTTTCTAGATTAAGAGACACCCAGATAGCTAGTAAAACAGTTTTTCTCTTCTGGGTCCATCTGTGGGTGTTTTTCTGGAAGAGATTATCATTCATACCGGTAGACTAAGTCAAGAAGATCTACCTTCATCAATGTAAGTGGGCATCACCCAATTTGGTGAAGCCCTGAATAGAGCAAAAAAAAAAAAAAAGTAGAAAAAGGGAAATACTTTTTCCTTTTTTAGCTGGGATATTATATAACTCTCCTGCCCTTGGAATCTCTTCCCTTGGTTCTCAGGCCTTCAGATTCTAAGACTTACTTCACTGTTCTTCTCCCAGTATCCATTACCAGGCCTTAGGACTCAGACTGAATTACATCACTGGATTTCCTGGTTTTCCAGTTTGCAGATGGTAGATCTTGGGTGTTCTCATTCTCATCCTCCATAATTATATATGCAAATTCTCATTATGTGTCTATACCCATACATACGTGCATACACACACACATACACACACACACACACACACACACACACACACACACACACACACACACTATTTGTTCTGTTCTTCTAGGAAACCCTAATACAAACCATCTCAGTAAGTACATAGTGTGCTAGTTGGAACCCAGGTCAGATATCGAACAGGACTTATGCACCAATCTTAAAAAATTCTCAATGTTGGCAGAAGTTGAAGAAGAGAAGATTCACCATCAGGTACTGGCCAGCACATGCCACATGGCCAAGGAGTCAGAATACAGTGTAGCAGAGGAGAAGGATAAATAAAATGTAGTCCTTTGTCCACACAACGGAGACCGAATTATAGGAAAACTGCTGTAGTGATATTTAAAAAAAAAACAGATAAACTAGCCGGGCTCGGTGGCTCAGCCTGTAATCCCGCGCCTTTGG
>NW_007249393.1:97245-113470 GCF_000164805.1 Carlito syrichta | reverse complement strand
TGCGGTGACCGGGAGCGGCCACTGCACTCCAGTCTGGGCGACAGAGTGAGACTCCAACTCAAAAACAAACAAACAAACAAAAAACAGATAAACTAAAATAAACAATAAGACTCTATTTTTATTTGTTTTTGTACATTTGAATTGCAATGATTTTATTTTTGACCTTCAAACATATATTTTGAAATATGGTATGGGTTTTAAGGTAGACAACTTAGAATAATCGCAGTCTACTTAATTGGTGTTTTTCACTTGAAGTTCCTAATTTTAAAATGTCTTCTTATCCAACTTGGGTCAAAGAGCATGAAAATCTCTGAAAAATAAACCAGCAAAGGGCAAAAACAAAAAGAAAGAGCACATTAAGAACTTCACACCTAGACACATTTTCAAAGGGGAAATACGGTTACATTACTGCTCTCCACACTCTCTCTAGTTTCCATAATTAAAATCAAATACTCAGTCATAAGCAAACACTGAACATTTATCATAAAACAATAAGAAAAGGATTGATAGTAGTAGGAAACTGCCAGGAGGTGGGGCACATAGCATCAATAAGGGTACCTGATCTCAAGCCAGGCTAAGTGGGGACCAAAGGGAGACACAAACTTTACCTGTACAATGACCACTTTGTATACCTAATTCTGAATTGTATCCACATATTTTTTTTTTCCGAGTTGGAGTCTCACTCTGTCTCCCAGACTGGAGTGCAGTGGCCACTCCCGGCCACTGCAGCCTCGATCCGCTGGGCTCCAGCGATCCTTCCGCCTCAGCCTTCCCAGTAGCCGGAATGACAGGCGCGCGCTACCACGCCCGACGAATTTTTTGATTTTTTGCAGAGATGAGGTCTCGCTGCCCAGGCGGGTCTCGAACCCGCGGGCTCAGGCAATCCACTCACCTCAGCCTCCCACAGGCGCGGGATGACAGGCTGAGCCACCGAGCCCAGCTGTACCCCACATTTTAAAAATTAAATATTAAAAAAAAGAAATCAGCCGGACTCCGTAGCTCAACCTGTAATCCCCCGCCTTGGGAGGCTGAGGTGAGTGGATTGCCTGAGCCCGCGGGTTCGAGACCCGCCTGGGCAGCGAGACCTCATCTCTACAATAAATCAAAAATTAGCGGGCGTGGTAGCGCACGCCTGTAGTTCCAGCTACTCGGAAGGCTGAGGCGGGAGGATCGCCAGGCGCCCAGCAGTTTGAGGCTGGGCGACAGAGTGAGACTCCATGAGACTCCAACTCGAAAGAAGAGAGAGAGAGAGAGAGAGAGGAGAGAGAAATCAAGTAATGTAAAACCTTCCTCTGTAACGCTTTTGGAGAAAATATTAGAACATAGTGGCAGTTATTAGCACTGCATCATCACTGTGATACTAAGTAATTCACATGTCTTGTTCTGATTACTGAGATGTAGCAGGAGCCTGGTCTGCTAGAGACATAGTGAAACGACATACCATAATCTGTCCCAGTAGGGGTTGCATTCTACCCATTTTTTCCGTAGTTGAAAGACTATGAACCCTTCTGTATTTTGTGCTAAGACAGGGTTACTATTATCAGCTCAGAAGAAGAGAATGTAATTCAATGTGTATAGAGACATAGTAGCAGCCCACACAGAATTTTCTATTAAAATCCTACCTTTCTTATGTCTAGATTTTTTCTATTATTTGCTCGCAACATTAATACAAATGAATTTTTAGATTTATTGAAAGAGAGATTTAACTAGGACCAAGAGTCATAGCTTAGGCTTTTATGAATGAATCATTTAGGAGTATTTGGTTAATATTCCAGAGTGCAGAAAGTTTCTGCCCTAGTAAATCATTTACTGTCTATAATAAGTTCTCTTTTCTAATAAAATTGGTTGCACAAAGCCAGTAAAACCTTGGGATTTGAACTCAAAGAGGATTATGGGGCAGAACTATTCATTTCAAGTTGGCTCTTGTTTTGTCCATGCTACAATATTCTAAAAGTCAAACACCAATTTCTGTGACGTGTATGCTTATCCCTGAGGCAGATTTCAGCTCTGAATTTCCCTTCTCTGATCACTTCCACTTATTTTTATACTGTATATAGCATTAAATAAGTCAGAGTAGTCCATTATGACTTCTAATTGCTTTCTGAAAGGTGAAATGCTTAAATGTATTAAATATGTTAAACATAGCAACAGTCCCACTGAGAGACATAGGTTTCTCAACAACATCACCGCCTTTATAAAGAAATTCAATATGCTTCTCTTCTTCCAGGCAGTTCCTTAATTCAAGTAGAAATGTTCTGATATGTGACTTTTACAATTAGCCTTTGCCTCGAGGCATGGCCCAGATTTGAGAAGATCAGAATAACAATGAATTTTAGATAATATACCTATAATACTGTGCATTAATAATAAGAATCAAGAGATATTGGTCTGGAATACCCAAGTTATAGATATTCTTTCAGTTAATATAGTGTGCAGCTGTCTTTCTTAATATTTTCAAAAGTTAAATCTTATATAGTTAAATGATTGTTAAACAACTTGTAAAACAATAGGTCCCCAAAATGTTCCTTAACTACCAAAGGTACTGTATTAAGATAAGGTGAAAATGCAAAATTTCAGATCAATTATTTGCTTTGAAGTTCCATCTGAATAATAGTTAAATAGCTTTAAAATGTGATATCCAGCATAATTTCTACATTGTTCCATATTTTAGGACGATCTGGTTCTAATTTAAGAAATTGCAAAACACACTCACATACACACACTGACATTTTAACAGTAATTTCCATTACATTTTCTCAGTATAGTTCTGAAAGATAATTAGGGTAGTGTGTGTGTGTGTGTGTGTGTGTGTGTGTGTGTGTGTGTGTGTGATATTAGTGGAAGAAATCACACCCAAAGATAGTGTGATAGTATCCACTTGGATAAATTTTCACCCCAGGTTCTCTCTAATTCACAAGACCAACATTCATATTCAACTTTCACTTATTTAGCCAATCAATAAATACTTCTCAAGTGTCCACTATATGCCAAATACTTTAATAGTTGATGAGGAAACCAAGAAAAATGAGCACAGAATATTTTCAATACCAAAAACAAAGAAACAAAAAACTATATTCGAGTAATGAGTGTTCAACAAAATATTCATCACAATTGAAATGCCAGTAGAGTTAAATCTAAAGTGGGTTTCAAAAATGGAAGAGGGATCTTCTCACTGACAAGACATTTCCAGTGGGGAATATAGCAGAATAGTGTAGTGAAGAAGAGCTCTATGAGGAGGTGAGAAGTTGAGCATTTTCATGATCTTTGCAGATATGATGCTCTTCCTCATTATCAATTATCTACCATATGGTGAAAATTCTATGGATGTTGGACAAAAACTCATTCAGCTTGCAGGAACATGAGAACTGACTCAATCAGTAGCAACCAGGTAATTTAAGTCCCTATATCAGTTTATTTATATGCAGAATCAATTATCTAAAATAGGAAGATAGAATTAAAGAAAACAAGTTAGGTTGTCATAGCCTATTTCAGTTTCTTTCTAGAAATTCATTTTTTTTAAAAACCCTATTTTATGTACCTGGAATGTTTTTGAAACTCAAATTAGAAAATGTACCTGAAAATACATTATCAATCATCATCTTTGTATCAGAAAGAACAATATAGCTAAGTGTTACCTAAACCTCGAGTTAGACATATTCTAGTGGTTGATGAACTAATCAATTAATCAATTGATCAAAGCAACGACATTTTTATCACCAGTTCTCTGGAATTTTCTTTACATAAAGAAGATGCTTCTTTACTACTAGTTTGGCTGGCTGTTCTGTTTTAACTGGGCTTGGTTAAAAGAAGAGTACATGACTTTGAAATAACCTAGATTTTTAGCATATAAGTCCACATTTCATCCATAATTTCTCCCCATGCAGCCATTTCTTTGAATGGACACTTTCAGTAGAGTGATTATCATATACAGTACTTCTCATAAGATACAGATCTTCTTTAAGTAGTGGCCATCCCTGTCATTTCTTTAAAGCAAAAGCTTGTAGATCATTTTTTCCTTATATAATTTAACAGTAAGTGGGTTTAATGCCTTACAAACGAATTATGGAAATTTTTCTAAAACGTGAATTTGTCAGTATGTAACTATATTATCCTTATGGGCAATTTTATTTTGAAGCATAGTCCAGTGTGAATCGGTCTACTTGACTTCAAAATTAATTCTAAGAAAGCATATTTGGAAATAATTTTAAAGCACTGTCTTTATCCACATTCACTTTTGCAGAAACTTGTAAATGCATCAAGAAGAACATTTAGAAAAGGGATTAAATGCGAGTCACTTTATTTGTAGAGTCCCAGAGTGACACTCTGCAGGACATATGACGATATAGCGGTTATTTATCTTTTTTATCACTAGTTGGCTTTGATTTTTATATTCATATCTGTTACTCCTTTCTGAATTGATTCTAATTTATCAGCCAAAAAAGTTATCTCTTTAATAATCACAAAGCACAGTACAGAACTATGTGTTTAATAGGTGATCAATAAAATCATAAATTAGGCACTTAGGAGAAGTATCAATTATCCTTACAAAATTCCCTTATTCAAAAAGAGGACTGGCTAAAGCTGGGCTGAGAGAGACAATTGTTCTTTTTGGGTCATAGATGCCTTCCATTTCAAGTTAATAAGAAGTAAATGAACTGCAGCATCCTGAATGTTATCATGCATTCATGTTGCATGAATTTACAACAACGTTATTTTTATATAGTTTATGTTAAACTTGGGAATATGTCCCAAACGGATGAAGGATTCTCTATTAGTTATAAATGAACTAAATATTTGGATTTGACAAGTATCAAAAGAAAACTAGTAAACTGGCAAAAAAATCACAAGATGAAGAAAATATTTAACAGTATACAATTTAGTCTTTCAATTTCTACTTTATTGCATTTGATAATATGATGACTTCCCTTCCACTTTTTATTCAAAGTCATGGACAATTTGAAAGCATGAATCTCAACAACAGTCTTCTATCAAAGATCATTAGTATCACACTTTAACGTATCAACTGGTGAATATTATTTAAGCACTTCCATTAACATGCAATATACTTTCTAAAAAACACTATTACAGAATCTCTATTTCTCAGAGGTATCCCCAAAAATATAATAAGAAACATTATTACGGGCTTTGCTGTTGCTGCTAAAATTCCAATGTATTATTTCCATACTTTATGTCTGAATCTTGTAATTGCTAAACATACATTTCAGAACAATGTGCTACTGAAGTTTGAGTATATCAATCTTTAGAAGTGAAATTAAGTCAAATTTAATTTAAAAATTTAAATGCATAAGAATTATTTGAAGATTTGGCATGCAAATGTCTAAGATACATTTTACTACATAGTTTCCTTTTTTGTTGTTTTTAGGGATCAAAATGTTCTCAGACTTGAGGGAAAATTTCTATGATCACAGATGTCCATAGCACTCAACAGTAAATTTGCAGATAAAAAAACACATAAAGCCTGAGAGCTTCAGAATATTACTCTATGAGAAGCCATGGGTCCTCCAACCATTACGGGAATAATCACTTTTATTTTGTGTCTTTCCTCTTCCAGGATTCACAAAACTGCTTCTTATTAGCAGAGTTAACCTAAAAACAATGAGGATGAAAGAGACGTTCAGCCCATTTCTGACATCAAGCACAGTTTAGCTAAAGTCAGACAGATAAGTAGAAACCAATCATTCCTGCAGATAGGTATTTAATATAATAAATGGTGAGCCAAAAGTTCCTTTAGAATGCTGGAGCAGTTAAGGTCAGAAAAATTATTTCTAGTTCTCAATTTTATTTTTTGATTTTAGAAAACCTTTAATTTGCAGAAATACAAGAAAACTTCTGACAATAATCTCAACTGCCTGTACCATCAGACAGGAGACATTTCAGAGAAATATTACAAAGCTGTACACACTCATATTTGCCAAAAATTATGCTTATGCCTTAGGTCATTGAGAAAGAAGTAATGGTCTCTAGTTCTCATCTTCCTTCCAAGTTGGCTTTTACTTATCTGTCTCTCAAACTTTTAACTGGCAAAAACTCAACCAGAAACTTGCAGGCAATTCTTCTTGTCCCTATGATACCAGGGAGTGCCAGGAAATAATGGGCAAGATTGTTGTTTGAAATATTTTATTTTCTCCATTTATTATCACCCAAATCAAATCCACTATCAAGTTCTATTGAGTCTACTTAAACAGATCTCAAATTGATTCACTTATCCCTACAACTACAATCATCATCCATTTACAAGCCAATATTCTTTCTCAAATGGACTGTTGCAATGATTCTTAACTGGTCTTTGAATACTTATAATACTTGATTTGTTTCCCTCAATTTTGTTCAGCTACCAGAGTAATTGTTCTAAACTGCCCATTGCATTATGCCATGCCACTACTTAAATTACTTTGTATCTTACTCCTTGTTAAAATAAAATAAAACTTCTTAGAAAAGTGCCAGCAATAAAAATGATAAATGTTAAATATTTGCTATGTGTATACAGCTTTACTAAGCATTTGTTATTTGGTATCACATGGAATCATATGGGTGGTGGATAGTCTCATTATCTCGATTTTATCAATGAAAAATAGAAACTAAAAGTGATTAACCAACTTATTTATGACCACTCAACAAGTTAATATGAGAACCAATGAGGGCCTGTACCACATTCTGGAGCTAGCCACTGATCATTTTTCCAGGCTCATTCTCTTTTCTCTCACTAACAATGTCCCAGATTCAATGGATTTTTTTTTTCATTTTCTTGCACATATTATCATCTAACATGATAGATTGTCTTGCACATGCTATATCCTCTCTGTGAGGAATTAGGTTTCCTGTTACTATCTATATAACTTATTCTTCAAGTCTTGATTTAAACATTTCCTAAGTGGGGGTTTTTAAGACCATTCTACTCAAAGCATGATTTTTATCATGATTTTCTGTATACTCAAAAAATGTTCACATGTGTCATAATTTTTGATTGCATATTTCAATGTTAACTTAAATTTTGTTCCTTTGGATTCCCTTTGTACAGTCTGTTTCTAAAACACTAACAGGTCTGTATCTGGGCCAGTGATTTGTACAATGTGATTACTCAGTAACTATTAATGAATGAACAAATGGAGATCTCAGCTGCTTAATTCTGGAAGTCATACAAGATTTACAAAAACAACTATCAAGTCATTCTTAGTCTTATTCTAGTATTCCAGATTGGATGCCTCAATTTCTCTAAAAATTAATCTTCTCAAGAAGTGAAAGAGGTCTGTCTCATTTTCTAACAGTGACCCCAGTGTAAGCTATTCTCCCATGAACCAATGTTAGGTTAGAAAAGATTCCTCATTCTAACCAGTTAGATTTAATAGCTCAAACATGGTTGGAAGGGTCAATTCTAGACTGTCCTACCAGATAACTACTAATAAAACGGATTGATACTACTAGAATGATGTAAAATTATAAGGACCTTGAAATGAAACTAGAAACTTGAATTGAAATGTTATATAAACGTAAAATACACGATTTCAAAGGCTTAATGTGAATAGAAAATATATGTAACATTGAGAGAGGAGGTAGTCAGAAGCTGGCTAGGCAGATAGATAGGGACGGTATCAAGAAGAAGTAACACCTGTGGAAACACCCCTGCATCATCCCTGTGATATAACTAGCAAATGAAAATGTAGTTAATGTAGTTAAGAACATCCTCTTAAGTCAGGATGTTTTGTTCAAAGGGATATTTTGCCATTTGGATGAAGGTTCAAGAGCTTAACTAAATTTCCTAACTTGAGCCAAGCTTACAATAATATCATTACATGATATTACTATTGTTACCCCCCTCCCCGTGGGCTGTTCTGTGGTACTTATGTGTAGCAATCAAGCTGGAGTAACTTTGGACAAGGCCACACATGCACAGTAGAGGCTGGGCCAGGAAAAATACTAGGAGGTTGAGAGGTGTGTAAGATGCAAACAGAAGAATGCCCCAAGAAGACAGAGAAAAACACATAACAATCTCCCACTGTGAGTAACCTATTTCATGTCCCCTCTCTTTCTGAGAGTTTTCTGTCGCTCAATGAACCCCTTTCACTCATTCTTTGGCGTCCACGTTCCTTAATTTTCTTTGTCACGAAACAAGAACTCGAGGTTCTAAACTGACAGAGCAAATGAAAATTCCTGCAATAATATCTCATCAATAATATTATATCGATTGCATTTTGAAATTGTAATGCAGTGGGCATACTGAGTTAAGTAAAACATGGTAATAAAATTAATTTTACTTGTTTATTTTTAAAAATATGGATACTAGAACACCGAAATTTGCATGTATTTCTTATATTTGTGTCTTGTAATATAATTCTGTTAACCACTATTAAACCAACCTGTCCCAAGTGTTGTCAGTTTTGTCTGTTCTTTCTTTATATTTACTTTTACTAAGGTAAGAAACTTGCTGAAATCAAATGCCTCAAACATTAGCCTCCGGCAGACCACAACTCAATCAAATCTGCGACTCTGAAGAATCTGTTTGTGACCTCAGGAATTACCTCAGGCATGCTGCACCCTGGCACCATTTTATTTTGTTCTAATTCTTTTGGACATTTTGTATCCTTTCACACCAATGGTTAACTCTTTACTTACCATCAAATGAATTATCATGCCCCAAAATAACTTGTTGGCAAGGCGTACTATATTTATTCCATTCCTACGGAGGATATAACAAAACATTCAACTACGTAAAAGAATAGTAACTTGATTGGTTTATCCTATCTTGGCAATATGAGATGGGACCCCACAAAAGACTGGAATTTATTGATAAAAAATTGCATATGTATTTCTTACATGTTTAAACTTCAGTCACCTTCAACGTAATCGCCCTTTGATGCCATGCACCTATCAAGATGCTTTTTCACTGCTTGAAACAGATTTTTAACTCATCAATTTTGATGCCTTTTAGTGTGTCTGCCATTTTTTGTTTCACCTCTTCCAAGTCTGCAAAATGTTTCTCTTTAAGGTCTTTTCTCATCTGGGGAAACTAAAAGTCGCTTGGGGTAAGATGGGGTGAATGGGGAGGGTAGGGCACAGAGGTCATGCCGCTTTTGGTCAAAAAACTGCTGAACACTCAGGGCACTGTGGGTGGGTGCTTTGTCATAGTAGAAAAACCAATCGCCTGTTTGCCTCAAAAAAAAAATTCAGTCTCTCACAGCAATGCTGTCTGGAACACTGACACTGATGGGTTTGTAGAACACTTCCCTCTAGCGGTGGAAAACCTGTACCACAAGGGTTCTGCTGTCCAAAGATAATTCTGGCTTTTGGGGGGTTCACCCTTGTACTTTATTTTGATGTAGAAATATGTAACTAATTTTTCTATAGTCACTTCGTTATCCATAACGCTTTTTTGTTCTGCTTTGCATCAAATCAAATATTATTATTACTACCCTGCTACTTCTTAGTAACATTTAGAAAAAGAAATGAAATTAAAATAACGTATTTTTTACTTGGTCCTAGAAGCACATTTCAGGGGTTTTATCTGAAATAAATGAATGCACCAGTATGAAAAGATATGAATACATATAAAGGATGTAGACTGATATTATTTCCATGTTTTATACATTGTGATATTCTCAATTTAATTTGTATGAAATAACACCAAACTGATAAGCAACTTACCATTAATTTATTGCTTTACTTATCAAAATACTGCACATATCCATTACATTCAATGCATATTAACTAAAATCTTCCCAATATTAATGTGCATATGTTTATTAAATATAACTCATATTTTCTTTCTTTTTAAAAAAAATATTTGTAATGATTAAAATTATATGCCAACTTGTCAGTGCTATGGTACCCAGCTATTTGTTCAAACCCTAGTTTTGATGTGGTTGTGACTGTATTTTTGCATGTTATTAATATTTTAATCTGTAGGATTTGAATAAAACAAATTGTTCTCCATAAGGTGTATGAGACCCATCCCATCAGTTGAAGGTTTTAAAAACAGATTGAAGTTTCACAAATAAATAATTTGGAATCAAAACATTAAATCTTACCTGACTTTTCAGCTGGAAGGCTTGTACTACAAATTTTGAACCTGTCAATGCCTTATTGAATATGACTAATGTGTGAGCCAGTTCCTTAAACTAAAGAAACTCTCTCAACAGATAGATAGACAGATAGCTAGACCATACATATTAGTTACATTCATATATAGTATATATTTTAAGAACTTTAATATACTATTCATTATTATCTCTATAATTTCAAATACATTTCTTAGTTTCTTGAGGTGACACTTGAATTTTGATATTTTCACCTAGAGTTACAGTAAGTTATAATGAAATAGCTTTCATAATCATATTTAGATTTTAGAACTATCATTTTAGCTGTAGTATAGAAAATGTGCTACATTTTATGGCAAGAGATCTAGATACCAGTTAGTAAAAACCTTAAGGAAAGAATGATGATGTTTATCCCAGGAAGGCTGTATGGTGGTGTTCAGCAAATAAAATACATAAATTTCCTTTTTTTACATGGAAAACAATTATTTATAGTGGTACAGTTTAAGATATAATCAAAAGAGGACAGGATGAATTATCTGTAGTTATTTTTACATATCTATAATGAAGATTAGATTTTCTCAGAGAGAAAGATGTGACAGAAAATGGGGACAAGGTACAGAAAATTCTTAGAAAGCAGTAAGAGGAGGAGGTAGAAGAAAGTAAGTCAAATTCTCACTTCATAAATAAACCTTTATAGGCCACATGAAGGACGGTAGACAACACACATTATCAGGAAAATGATATCTTTAGGCAGGAGTTAGGTATCAACAATATTCAGGAAGAGAGAAAGAAATATTCCCAAACAGCTTAACATTAGAACTGGATTTTCTATTATACAAATATTAAAAAGAAAACTGTGGACTCTTTATGGGTGACTTAAATACCCCATATTATGATTCATCATCATGAATCTCATGGGTATGAGTTTAGAAATAGATGTTGGATAAATATTGGAAAAACCGATACATCAATGAACATACACTACTACAAACATACTCCTTTTAAACTAATAATTATATGAAGGTATCCTACTGATATTTTAACATTCCTTCTATAATTTATTAAGTATCATCATTGAATCCATGACTAAAAGGATTTGAAGCTGATCTGACTTTAGAAACCTTCTAGAAGAGGTATTCAGCCTGCACTGTGGCACATTGGGGCCATTCATATTTAAATTGGAATTGCAATTTTATGTACTAAGTGTATCATATCACAGGCATGAAATAAAGATCAATCAAAATTATCTGAATCATTTAGCAGAGCTAGAGGATTTCTCATACCTTGACAAGGTATAGGTAATGAAATGATTTACTTTACTGAATAGTTGTTAATATGTGCAGTGACATATAAAAATGCCCCAGTTAAAACATAAAGTCAATCATTATAAATTTTTCACACTCAAATTTTATGCATAAAAATAGCAAATTTGATTATATAAAATGTAAACCATAAAATGCAAAGTCAACAGATATATTTCACACCTACAATAAAAGGCATTTTAATATGATGAAAATTGATAGCCCTACAAGGGCACACTGTAGAACCTCATATTCTGAGTGTGAAAATAGGTTAATTTTCATCTGAGTAATTTTGAGTAAGTCTGAGCTTCTTTGTGCTTGTATTTCCTCATAAATAAGATAGAGTTAATAATAAAAATCTACATTATTTTAGTGACTTATTGTATGGAAAGCAATTCATAGAGATCCTGGAACATATAAAGGGTTCTGAGTATTATTTTATGCAGTCTTGAAAATAAATTATGCTTTAATTCACCTACATTATTACAATATCTTTGTTCATTGTTTGATTATTGTATATAATGAACTATATATCTCAAATTTATTCAATAAGGATATTTCTGTTATAAACATAAGCAAATTTAGTTGTTAAACTAAATATTAATGGAGACAAAAAACTTGAAAAAACACACTTTTAATCACTTACAGCACTTACCAAAAAAGTCCACATCAAAACCAATAGGAATTAATTTTGTAGTGAATATAATATGAAGGATCTTATCCTTAATATGCAATATTGGAGGAAATAATTAGAAAGACATGGGGTTAATATAGTAGTAGTTCTTTTTCCAGATTTTAATAATATTTATTTTAGCTACACAAACTCTTTAACATACAACATTCTTAAAAAGTTGTTTATATAAAAACAGCTAAATAAAAACAACAAAGAATAACTTTTGTAGCAGTGTGCTTACCACATATTTTATATAAATGTTTAATTGAGTTCTGCTTTGAAAACACCATCTAAACAAACATAAATCCCCTTCCATTGAATGTGATAAATTTTGGTAGTATTATTCAATTATTCTTAATAAAAACTGGAAAATAATTCAGGCATAAACACTGCCAACTTGCAATTATTGTTCTTTTTCTCAAATTTATTTGCCAAGATACTGAAAAGTATAAAAAGTTTTAATTGTGCCAAATATTTATAAATTCAAGAGGCAACAATATTAGTGATTCTCTTTGAACTGGAAGAAGAAAGCCAAATAATTGTCACCAGTACCAACCTGTGAAGTTTGAATTTAAGAATTTTTAGCAGAGGTGTAATAATGGTCAGAATGCCATTATTTTAAAACTTTAAAGGTGAATAAATACAAATAATACTAAGTTACACAATTTGCTAAGGCACACATTAAATCATGTGGGATGGGGCATATTTTTAGCATGTGAAATCTCTTCACATATTTACAAGTCCTTATTAGTTATCGTATCTCCAGCTCCCTCTCTCATCTGCTTTAAATTTTCTGTTATGTGAATTAAGTGGCTCTTTTTTTCAAATAATTCCTCACCTACCCATGTTAGTTCCCTCTCTAACTCTCTATGAATGAACTACTTATCTCTCCAAGACATGTTAAATGAATCTCAACATATAATATAGAAATAACCTCATATGTGTGGGAAGAAAAATGACGATAGACTCATTCCAATAAAAACATGAAGGCAGAAGGTCATCTTGGTTTTCTCTTAAGTCAGATCTTACTGTCATTTTCCTTGAACATTACACTAAGTTAAAATACTACATACCAATAACGGAAGTACACCTATTGTGCATGCTTCATTTCATTTTAGGGTCATGACTAGAGAAAGTGAGTCATTCATATTAACTCTCTTAATTTGTCTTAGCATAGATCTTTCTGATAATTTTTTAAAGATATATATTTCAATCCCTCAGGCTTCTTGTCTTCTGAAAATCTTTAAAGTTTCATCATTTCAAGCAGATTATAAATTAAAGTAAACGTGGAGAGGGGTTCATGTCTTTATTTGCAAATAATGTGATAGTTGATGTAGAAAAATCCGATGAAGTTTACAAAAAAGATAAGGAAAAAAACTTTGATAAAGCTGCCGAATATACAAAACAATTATGTTCTACATACAATGATGTACAAAAAATTGAAAAAATACCATTTATAATGGTATCAAAAATATGAAACACTGGAAAATTCTGACAAAAGATGAGACTGAAGAATGCAAGCTGTGCTGAGAAAAATTAATGATGATCTAAATCATTGAATGAAGAAGTATGTCTTTTTCATGGGTCACAGATCAATACCATCAAGGTATCAAATATGCAATAATTAAGATTTGATACTTAATGACAAGACATTTCGTTAACATTGTACCCATGAATCAGGATCCTTTTTCATCATTTATCAATAAGAAGCTTGAATTCGACACTTTATGGATATGAAAATTATATGACTATTAAGTTTTTTAAAAAACAGAATTGGAGATTCTGGATTTAAATAATGTTTTTATCACACCCCATGGCGTTCTGTGCCTTTGTAGTCCACTTAATATGGATTTTTAATCTGGATTTTATCTGATCAGCTGTCAAGCTGGGCGTTGCAGTTCCTGGAACGGCACCGTCGTCAGCCCGGGATCCACGCGGTGACCGGGAAGTCAAGGCAGCAGCCGCAGGTGCCCCTGAAAGTGCTGCAGCTCCACCAGCTAGAACGACCCCAGAAGCCAGACCTCAAGAAGTGTTGGCTCCATGGGCCAGCAAACCAACTCCTGAGAAGTGCTGGCTTGTAGGGCCAGCAAGCCTGGTCCATAAGCATTGCAACAGCTCCATCTACTCCATTGTCGGTTTCACGTTGCGGGAGGGTGAGAAAGCAGGAATTTACTAAAAAGACAGAAAAGCTTCAGTACCCTCAGGGAGCCCAAAAGAGAACAGCCAATCTGGGACTGAAACCGGGGCTTTATATAGACCTAGGAGTGAACTGATTGGCTGGCATTAACAGTGAGCTGATTGGTTGGTACCAGCTGAGCTGATTGGTTAGTACTAAACGCCAGTCAGCTAGAGGTAGAGATCCCGTAGTGACCTGATTGGTTGACACTTAGCACCAATCAGATGAAGGTAGGGTGGTGTGTTTTTGAATTCCTGAAAGTGGGTGTTTTTGCTCTCATTTTAGAGACTTTCCAGAAGCTTATGACCATGACCTGCCCTAGCTACCTATTAGGTTTTCTGTCTCCTCTCTTGCAGTGATGTTTACCTATATTATTCCAGGTGCTTCTTATTGCTACAGAGAAATTAGAAGTGTTTAGATATTAGATTTTTTAAATCTCAAAAGATTTACTCTTGTTTTAGTTTTCATTCCACAAAGATAATAATATCAATTTGATATGGTATATGTAATTCTCTCTTTCATTTCTTTCTTCCATTATATCATCTTGGTTGTCTTTCAGATGTCACCGTGTGTTTACTGGCATTTCTGCTTTTCCATCCACATTTATGATTACTCTCCTTTATTCTAATCTTTCTTGCTTATACACTAACTTTCCCCTTCTTTCGCTCTCTTTTTTCTCTCTCTGAAAACAAAGCAGAAAAATATATTTCTTTCTCCCAAAAGATTAACATATTTTGTGTTTGTTTGAGGCTAATTCTCATTGTTAAAGCCTTTTAAAAATATGTATCTTCTTAATTAGTGCTGAGACATAAGCTATATACTGATATCGAGTGAATATGTAATACACTCCCCAGATAGAACAAGTTTTCTTTTGAAATAATACTAACAGAAATCATCATATGGAAAATACGATTTACCATTTATAGAAATGTTATTTGGAGAGGCAGAAATATTCTAATCTATGCTTAGGGATGAAAAAAATGAGTAATGAAATTAACATTTTAAATACTATTTCCTTCAGATGCAACCTATTAAAAGAAACAATGGTGTTTAAAAAAATTTAGGTGTGTTTTGTGGAGTCCAGAAATCACTGAAAAATTATTTTTAAAAAATGTCATTATAATTATTTAAGACAAAATGAAGTCTGAGTGTGAAAAGACAATACTTACTTCATTGATACATGAAAATATTCTGTGATGATTTTATTATTTATTTATTTTACTTTATTTTATGTATTTTTTTATTAATCAATATTTTTTATTATGGTTTGTGGGGTACAGTTAAGGGTTAGGTGTACAATTATGTTTCATTCAGGCACCCTGTTGATAAGAGGTGTTTTCCCATCCCCAGACAGATATTTGCTACTGTTAATCCCATCCCCCTCCCCCCCATAGTTTCCCAGTACCGTCAGTCATTTTCTTATAGTATTGCATTGGATGGTCAAGGTCCATTATATGAGTGAGAACATGTGATACTCGGATCTTTGTTTCTGTGAGAGGTCACTCAGTATTATAGACTCCAGTTCCATCCAGGTTGCTGCGAAATTCATGATTTTGTTCTTTTTTATGACTGCGTAGTATTCCATCGTGTATACGTACCACATTTTTTTGATCCAATCCTCTTTTGATGGGCAACATGGTTGTTTCCAGGTTCTTGCTATTGTGAACAATGCTGCAATAAACATACGTGTGCAGTTATCTTTTTTATAGAGTGATTTGTGTTCTTCAGGGTATATTCCCAGTAGGGGGATTGCAGGGTCATATGGAAGGTCAATTTTTAGAGTTTTAGGAATCGCCACACTGCTTTCCACAGAGGTTGCACGAGTTTACACTCCCACCAACAGTGTAGAAGTGTTCCATTTTCACCACACCCTCTCCAGCAGCTTTTATTTTTTGAGTTGTTGATAATTGCCATTCTGACTGGTGTTAGGTGGTATCTCAGTGTGGTTTTGATTTGCATCTCCCTGATGATTAGTGAGGTTGAGCATTTCTTCATGTGTTTGTTGGCTGCTCGGATGTCTTCT